>NC_029794.2:14439367-14457278 GCF_000816755.2 Arachis ipaensis | reverse complement strand
AACACCATAAGATGAGAAGATATAAAAGCAAGGAAGCATACATTGTTGGAATGAGGTAAATCACTAGAATGAGGTGAGTGAATTAGTGTGACATTAAGAAATATTAGGTGTGTGAATTCTAAATTACATGGTTTAGAATACACATTAGCATAAAAGCTATGTCACAAAAGAAGCATGTACTTCACTTATCCTAGTGTGCTTGAGATGCTTTAAGTAAGCTTGTAAGGTAAGACAAGCATTAGAGAAGCATGAAAGCATTCAAGTCAAACATATGGATGGATATAATCATGAACACAATGCATTAAGGTAAATGCACAACATCATCCATCAAGAGGTTGCCTAATCAAAGAATATGGTCCAAATCACATGGTGGCTAGCTACAACATGCAATTCAAAAGAGTTATAAGCTCGAAGACAATTCTCATCACTTGCTATTTTTCAAAAGGTAAGCATGAAGAACTCAAAACCAAGTAACAAAATATAACCTCAGTCATAGAATCCAACAAAGATTATCTACAAACATTCATGCTAAAATAGCATTTAGGCAATAAGGGATATAGCAATGTATAGTAAACAAAGTCAATACTCCAACACTTATGATGAAAAGAGAGAAAATAAAATGAAAACTAAACTAAAACTAACTAATCAACTAACTAACTAACTAATTTGTTAACTAAAATAAATGGTTGTCAATGGTGTTTGGAAGTGTTGGATGAGGGGTAGGAGAAAGGAGAAGGAAAGAAATAGAAAGAGGGGAAGAAAAGAAATGGATGGGAGAAAGGGCATCCACGCGTACGCACGCATGGCGCGCGCGCGTCGTTGGCTTATTTCGAGAGTGGCGCGTACGCGTCATGTGCGCGTGTGCGCAAGTGGGGTTTGTGCCAGAGGCACAACGTTGGCGCGGCGCAGGCACAACTCTCTGGAAAATGTATGGAGGTTGGACTTCTCAATCCACGCGTACGCACGCATGGCGCGCGCGTGTGGATGGTCGAAAATGCTGTAAGTGCGCGTACGCGCCATGTACGCGTACGCGTGGATGGTGCTCTGTTTTTCAAAAAATATTTTCTATGTTTTTACACCAATCCAAGCATTCCAAACCTCCAAACAGCTACCAAAACACCATAAAACCTCATTTAACATACTTAAACTACCAAACATACTTAACTAACTAAACAAAATATGAAATTAAACTAATTCTACCAATATATACAAAAGAGAAAATGAAAGGATTTTACCATGGTGGGTTGTCTCCCACCTAGCACTTTTGTTTATTGTCCTTAAGTTGGACTTATGGGGAACTCCTCTCAAGGTGGCTTGTGCTTGAAGCTATCCTTGAACATCCACCAATGCTTGAATCTCCAATAAGCTCCATTCTTCAATTTTAATATCTTCAAGCCTTGATGGAGTTCTTCACAAACCATGGGCTCCCAAAATTGATCCTCATATATTCCCGGATCCCATATCTTATTTCCACACCCATCTTCAAGTTGATTATCATTATTCCATTTGGGTGGCATGACCTTAGAATTCTCAATAAAGTGACCAAACATTCTCCTAGACCCAAACAATCTAGCTCTATACCAAACCGTGCAATTAAGCTTTGAACATGCAACCATAATGAACCTAGAATAATGTTCCCAACCACTAGCCATTTCCTTTTTGCTTTTAAAGCCACAAATATGTCTTAGTTGACCATCCGTCTTAAGCAAACCATATTCAAGGGGAATAATAAAGCTTGAGCATAAGGAATTTACCCACTTGAATGAGAGAATGGATGGTGGTGGCTTGGGGAGAGGTATCTCCAATGTGCTAGCGAGCTTCACTCCCTTGTGTTCTTCCTTGTCAACCTCCACCTCTTCATAAACTTCTTCATTCTCAATCCTTTGTTCATCAACTTCATCTAGCTCGTCTCCATCACTCAAGTCATAAATGGGAGGTTGAGAGAAATCTACCTCATAGGAAGGTGGTTCTTCTTGGTGAGGTAGTGGTGTGTATTGAAGTGGTTCTTGGGAGTAGTAATCTTGGAATTGTGGTTCCATGTATGGCTCATATGGTTCAAAAGGGGGTTGGTATGGTGGGTAAGGATCATGGTCATATGGAGGTGTTTGTTGAAAATAGGTTTGTGAGTGTGGTTGAGGGTCATGTTGAGGATATGACTCATAGGCATATAGTGGTGGTTCTTGGAAATCACAAGGAGATCCACTTCATTCCTCCTTCAATCCTTGACTTAAATAGCATCAGAAATGAGTTGGATTGGGCCCACAAGGCTTTAGAATTCGCTGGCCACGTTTTGTTTTAAGTGAACCAGGTGGCAGCAACGGCGCGTGCGCGTACTATGCGCGTACGCGTCACCATGCGCGGTTTGACCATAGCAAATCTTATATCATTTCGAAGCCCCGGATGTTAGCTTTCCAACCCAACTGAAACCGCATCATTTGGACCTCTGTAGCTCAAGTTATGGCCGATTAAGTGCGAAGAGGTCGGCTTGACAGCTTTCCGGTTCTTCCATTTCTTCATGAGTTCTCCAACTTTTCATGCTTTCTTTCTTCATTCCCTTGATCCAATCTTTGCCTCCTAAACCTTAAATCACTTAACAAACATATCAAGGCATCTAATAGAATCAAGGTGAATTAAATTTAGCTATTTTGAGTCCTAAAAAGCATGTTTTCACATTCAAGCACAATTAAAGGAGAATATACAAAACCATGCTATTTCTTGAATAAATATGGGTAAAAGTTGATAAAATCCCCAAAAATCAATACAAGATAAACCCTACAAATGGGGTTTGTCAAAACTCCGCCGTTAAAAATACAAAAGCGATAATGGTCTAAGCATGGCCGAATGGCCAACCTCAAGGGTCTAAGGACTAAACGTCCAAAGATCGATCTAAATACAATAGTATAAGGTCCTATTTATAGAGAACTAGTAGTCTAGGGTTTACAGAAATCAGTAATTAATGCAGAAATCTTCTTCCGGGCCCACTTGGTGTGTGCTTGGGCTGAGCATTAAAGCTTCTATGTGTAGAGACTTTTCTTGGGGTTAAACGCCAGTTTGGGCGTTTAACTCTAGCTTTTGTGCCAGTTCTGGCGTTAAACGCTAGAATTCTTGAGCTGACTTAAAACGCCTGTTTGGGCCATCAAATCTCAGACAAAGTATGGATTATTATATATTGCTAGAAAGCCCAGAATGTCTACTTTCCAACACAATTGAGAGCGCGCCAATTGGGCTTCTGTAGCTCCAGAAAATCCACTTCGAGTGCAGAGAGGTCAGAATCCAACAGCATCTGCAGTGCTTTTTCAGCCTCTGAATCAGATTTTTGCTCAGGTCCCTCAATTTCAGCCAGAAAATACCTGAAATCACAGAAAAACACACAAACTCATAGTAAAGTCCAGAAAAGTGATTTTTAAATAAAAACTAATAAAAATATAATAAAAACTAACTAAAATATACTAAAAATATACTTAAAATAATGCCAAAAAGCGTATAAATTATCCGCTCATCACACGCCCCTGCCTTTGTTGTTCTTCCCTCATAACTCTTTGTTCTTCCCTGATGGCTCTTTGATCTTCTCTTATGTCATGGAGGATAGTGGAATGTTCTTGATGTCCCATCTTTAGTTGATCCATGATGGAGCTCAAGTCTCCTAGAGAAGTGTGTAATTGGTCCCAATAGCCTTGGGGAGGAAAATGCATCCCTTGAGGCATCTCAGGAATTTCTTGTTGAGGCAGCTCCACATGCTCTTGCTATGGTCTATGTGCTGGCTCTTTAGTTTGTTCCATCCTCTTCTTGGTGATGGGCTTGTCCTCTTCAATAGGAATGTCTCCTTCTATGACAATTCCAACTAAATTGCATAGATGATAGATAAGGTGAGGGAATGCCAACCTTGCTAAGGTGGAGGGCTTCTCAGCTATCTTGTACAACTCTTGAGGTATTACCTCATCTACCTCCACCTCACTTACAATCATGATGCAGGGAATCATGATGGCTTTGTCTAAGGTCACTTCTGACCGATTGCTAGTAGGGATGATGGAGCGTTGGATAAATTCCAACTATCCTCTAGCTACTGGCTTGAGGTTGACGAACGGATTTTTGCTAGTAAAGAATTTCACAAATAAATTACCGTTGCAAGTATATTTTCTAAACTAACAAGAATCCTTTCATACAAAAATTTGGTTGTCACTAAAGCAAACCCAATAAAATTAATAACCGAAGTATTTAAACCTCGGGTCATCTCTCAAGGAATTGCAGGGAGGTGTATTTATTATTGGTTATGAGATTGAATCTTTTTGGGTTTTTTGAAATAAGAAAACAAGAAAAAGTAAATGATAATGAAAATCAAATGATAAAGAGGTCTTGGCAAGGTTTGGTGGTCAAGGATCTCTATCCTTATCACTAACCACAACATGAGAATTGGCAAGGATCAATCCCATTAAATCATCCTCTAACTAGTAGTAAAGGAAAGTTAAATGAGCTATATCAATCCAAGTCCATAAGTCCTAGCTCTCCACCAATTCAATTAGTGAGAACTAGAGTTAATGGCTCCAATCATCAATTACATGGACATTAGTAACTCAGAGTTCCTAAGTTACCATCCCAAGCAAAGAACATAAAATCCTACTCTGACATCCTTTCAAGCATTTTATCAAATACTTGGTAGGCACAAAATAAAAGCATAGAAAAGTAATAATAGAATATAAGATCTAAAACCAATAATTGCAAGCATCAATGATAACAATTAAAGCAAGAACAATAAACATGAAATACCTCAAATTGCATTAAATAGGAAATTGAATCTAACATAAAAGGTTCATAAGTTAAATTGGGGAAATAAACAAACCAACAAGAGAAATAAATAAACTAAAATTCTAGAACTAATGAGAGTAGAAGAAAACTAAAGTAAAGTAAAATAGATATCTGAAATTAAGAAAAGCTAAATCTATAATCCTAAAACCTAGAGAGAGGAGAGAGCCTCTCTCTCTAGAAACTACATCTAAAACCTAAATTGTGAATAATGAGAAGTATGAATTGTTGTGTTTTTTTTATCCATGATTTCCCCATTCTGCAGCTTCTATTTTGTGTTCTTGGGTTTGGAATTGGGCCAAAAAGGAGCCCAGAAATCGCCCCCAGTGCTTTCTGCAACTTTCTGCACGTGGCGCCTGTCACGTGTACGCGTCAGTCACGCGTACGCGTTGATTGACAAAAATCCTGGTCACGCGTATACGTCAGTCACGCGTACGCGTCGCTGCCAGCTTCTCAAAACTTCATTTTTCGCGTTCCTTCCACTTTTGCATGTTTCCTTTCCATCCTCTAAGCCATTCCTGCCCTATATAGCCTGAAAACACTTAACACACAGATCACGGTATCGAATGGTAATAAAGGATAATTAAAATTGACAGTTTAAAGGCCTAGGAAACATGTTTTCAACTATATCACAGAATTAGGAAGGATTTGTAAAACCATGCAAATTATATGAATAAGTGAGTAAAGAATTGATAAAAATCACTCAAATTAGCACAAGATAAACCATAAAATAGTGGTTTATCAGAGATCACGCCTTCTCAGTTGGATAGGCTTGCCTTGAGAATCCCTCTTCCACTGAACTCCTTCCACACAAACGTCTGTGAGGACTTGGTCCAGCCTTTGGTCAAAGTTGACCCTCCTAGTGTAAGAACGTGGGTCTCCTTGCACCATTGGCAAATGGAGTTCCAGCCTTACACTCTCCGGGCTGAAATCCAAGAGACGGCCTCAGACTATGGTGCTCCAATTCTTGGGATGAGGGTTCACACTAGTGTCACAGTTTTTAGTAACCCATGCATTAGAATAGAACTCTTGCACCATCAAAATCCAATTTCTTGGATTGGATTGGTTAGGACTTCCCAGCCTCTCCTCCAGATTTCTCTTTGGATTTCCGGGTACTCATTCTTTTTTAGCCTAAAGGGGACTTCAGGAATCACCCTTTTTTTTGCCACTATTTCATAGAAGTGGTCTTGATGAGCTTTGGTGATGAATCTCTCCATCTCCTAAGATTCATAGGTGGAAGCAATTGCTTTTCCTTTCCTCTTCCTAGAGGATTCTCCAACCTTGGGTGCCATAAGTGGGAATGGAAAGCAAAAAGCAAGGCTTTTCCAACACCAAACTTAAAAGTTTTGCTCGTCCTCAAGCAAAATAAAAAAGAAAAGAGTAGAAGAAGAAGAGAATAGAGGAGATGGAGGGAGATAGTTGGTTCGGCCAAGGGAGGCTAGTAGTGTATGAATGGTGTGTGTTGGAGAGGTGGTATGAGGGGTTATTTATAGGGGATGAGATGGGGTAGGGTTCGGTTATGGGAAGGGAATTGGGTGGAAAATTTTAAATTTGAAGTGGGTGGGGGTTGGTAGGAGTTATGATGGTTTTGCAAAGTGATATGGATGTGATTGGGTTAGGGTTTATAGGAAAGAGTATGTGGGGAAGAGTGAAAATAAGAGAGAGAAGAAGGTAGGGTAAGTGGAGATTCTGTGGGACCCACTAATCCTGAGGGGTTAGGAAATTCTAGTTCCTTGCCCCCTTGTGGGCGTTAAACTCCCAGCTCCTGCTCTTGGCTGGTGTTCAACGCCAGCTCTATGCTCCGTTTCGGGCGTTGAATGCCCATTGGGGTGCTCCTCCTTGGCATTCAACGCCAGGTCTCTATCTCTTGGCTGGCGTTCAAGGCCAGCAATATGCTCCCTGGCTGGTGTTCAAAGCCAACAATGTGCTCCCTGACTGGCTTCAACACTAGCAAGGTCTCTGCTCCAGCGTGTTCTGTTTCTAGCTCTGACTATTTATGTTTCTGTTCTAATTACTGCACATGATCATAAACTTAAACAAATATGAAAATTAAACTGATATAACTAAAATAAACTTAATGAAAAAGTGTGTGGGGAAGAGTGAAAGTAAGAGAGAGAAGAAGGTGGGGTAGGTGGAGATTCTGTGGGACCCACTGGTCCTGAGAGGCTAGGGAAGTCAAGTTCCCTGCCCCCTTCTAGGCGTTGAACGCCCAGCTCTTGCTCCTGGCTGGCATTCAACGCCAGCTATGTGCCTCTAAGTGGGTGTTGAACGCCCCTGAGGGTGTTCCTGCCTAGCGTTCAACGCCAGGTCTGTGCCTCTGTTTGGGCGTTGAACGCCCAGGGTCTGCCCCCTGACTGGCGTTCAACGCCAGCAATGCTGCTTCTCATGGGCGTTGAACGCCCACTCTGTCCTCCCTGGCTGGCGTTCAACGCCAGCTAGGTCTCTGCTCCAGGGTGTTCTATTTCTAGCTCGGACTATTTCTGTTTCTGTTTTAACTACTACACATGATCATAAACTCAAAGAAAACATGAAAATTAAACTAAAATAACTGAAATAAACTTAAAGAAAAATAAGAAAACATTAATTATTGATGGGTTGCCTCCCAACAAGCGCTTCTTTAACGTCACTAGCTTGACGGTTAGCTCCTTACGGAGAAGGATAGGGTCTCAGAATTTTGCCCCTTATAGTGAATTTCTTACCTGTGCTTTCATGGATAAGTTCCACATATTCCAGAGACAAGATCCTGCACACAGTGTGTGGAATGACTAGATTATCTGTGAAGACAACTTTGATGCCAGGTGAGAGCCCTTCAGTGGGTATCTTCTTGTCCCTCCAGCCTTTAGGTACTTTCTTCTTAGTACCTTTGTTCCCAGTGCTTGATAATGGCTGCCCAACACCAAACTTAGAATTGGTGTCTGGGGGCTCTGTATAACTCTGCACTAAGAGAAAAGGTTGAAGCACTTCATGTTTAAGAATGGTGCTTCCTTCAGCTGAGATAGAATGAGGTTTATGAACCTTGAATACAAGATAGTCCTCATTTAATTGTAGGATTAGTTCTCCTCTGTCTACATCAATCACAGCCTTGGCTGTAGCTAGGAAAGGTCTTCCAAGGATGATGGATTCATCCTCTTCCTCCCCAGTATCCAGGATTATAAAGTCAGCAGCGATGTAAAGGTATTCAACCTTCACTAAGACATCCTCTGCTAGTCTATAAGCCTTTTTCATGAACTTGTCTACCATCTCTAGAGAGATTCTTGCAACTTGCACCTCAAAGATTTCCAGCCTCTCCATTACAGAGAGAGGCATGAGGTTTATGCTTGACCATAGGTCACATAGAGCCTTATCAAAGGTCATGGTACCTATGGTGCAAGGGATTAAGAAGCGTCCAGGATCCGGCTTCTTCTGAGGTAACTTATGCTGAACCAAGGCATTGAGCTCTTTGGTTTGCACTGGAGGTTCTTCCTCTAATGGCTCTGTGCCAAACAACTTGGTAATCAGCTTCATCAGAATTTCTAGGTACCGAGCAACTTGCTCTTCCCTAGTTTCTTCTTCCTCATCAGAGGATGAGTACTCTGCAAATTCTATGATCTTTAACCAAGCATTCAAGGGGACTTTAATGGGCTCCTCATGAACCATGGGTTCTATCAGTTCTTCAATAGGGGAGTTCTCAGTGGGCTTAGGGTTGCCAACTACCCCTATTTTAGCATTCAATGCCAGAACTCGTGTGTCTTTGGGCGTTGAATGCCCAGCTTGAATACCTTCACTGGTATTCAACGCCAGTTGTTGTGCATTTGTGGGCGTTGAACGCCAGTAAGGAGGCAACGCCCAGTAAGGACCTCCTTACTGGCGTTCAACACCAGTGATGGTGCCTTTGTGGGTGTTGAAAACTCAGCCACTATTCCCTGGCTGGCGTTAAATGCCAGAATTAGGGGATCATTGGGTGTTGAACATCCAGCTACTGCCCCATAACTGGCATTCAACGCCAGCTTCTTTACCACTTTGGGCATTGAACGCCCAGTAGGGGCTTCCTTATGGTGTTCAATGCCAACTCATCCTCCTTAAATTTGGCCTCAGCCTCTATGGTGATGGTCTTGCACTCTTCTCATGGGTTTATTTCAGTGTTACTAGAAAGAGTATTAGGAGGGGTCTCAGGGATTCTCTTGCTCAGTTGACCAACTTGTACCTCCAGATTTCTAATAGAGGACCTAGTTTCAGTTATGAAACTGTTAGTGGTCTTAGAGAGTTCAGAGACTATGGTTGCTAAGTCAGAAAGGCTCTACTTAGAAGTCTCCATATGTTGCTGAGAAGATGGGAATGGTGGTCTATTGTTGAACCTATTCTGGGTTCTTCCACCTTGAGTATTGTTGAAGCCTTGCTGAGGCTTCTGTTGATCCTTCCATGAAAGGTTAGGATGATTCCTCCATGAAGGGTTATAGCTGTTTTCATAGGGTTCTCTCATGTAATTCACCTCCTCCATTGAAGGTTGATCTGGATCGTAGGCATCCCTATCATAGGAGGCTTCTTGAGTGCTGCAGTTGCAGCTTGTGATCCAGTCAGATGCTGAGAGATCATATTAACCTGGTGGGTCAAGATATTGTTCTGAGCCAATATAGCATTCAGAGTATCAACCCCTAGAACTCCTTTCTTCTAAGCCACCCCATTATTCATAGGGTTTCTCTCAGAAGTGCACATGAATTTATAATTTGCAACCATTTCAATGAGTTCCTGTGCCTCTTTAGGCGTTTTCTTCAAGTGGAGTGATCCACCTATAGAATGGTCCAAGCACATCTTAGATATCTCAGATAGGCCATCATAGAAGATACCTAGGATAGACCATTCTGAGAGCATGTCAGGAGGACATCTCCTAACTAGTTGCTTGTATCTTTCCCAAGCTTCATAGAGGGATTCACCTTCTCTTTGTCTGGAGGTTTGAACTTCCACCCTGAGCTTGCTCAAATTTTGAGGTGGAAAGAACTTAGCTAAGAAAGCATTGGCCAACTTTTTTCAAGAGTCTAGGTTTTCCTTTGGTTGAGAATCCAACTATATCCTAGCTCTGTCTCTAACAGTAAAAGGGAAAAGCATAAGTCTGTAGAACTCAGGATCCACTCCATTGGTCTTAATAGTGTCATAGATCTGCAAGAATTCAGATAAGAACTGATGTGGATCTTACAGTGGAAGTCCATGAAATTTGCAATTCTGTTGCAAGAGAAAGACTAACTGAGGCTTTAGCTCAAAGTTATTTGCTCTAATAGAAGGTATAAAGATACTTCTTCCATAGAAGTCAGAAGTTGGTGCAATGAAGTCACCAAGAACCTTCCTTGCATCTCCTCCATTATTCAGCTTAGCTGCCATATCTGTGTTTTCAGCTTCTTGTTCGAATAGCTCTGTGAGGTTTCCTCCAGAATGTTATGCTTTAGCTTGTTGTAAACGCTTCCTTAGGGTCCTCTCAGGTTCAGGATCAAGATCAAAGAAAGATTCTTTATCCCTGTTCCTGCTCATAAACAAGAAAAAAAACAAGAAAGAAGAAGAATGGGGGCTCTATGTCCAAGAACAGAGGACTCCCTGTGAGATGTGAAGAAGAAAGAAGAATGAAGATAGATGAAGAATTTGAATAAAAGGGAAGAAGGATTCAAAAATTAAGAAGTAAAAGACAAACTAGAATTAAAATATTTTTGTTTTTATTTTAGTTATTAATTGAATTTGAAATTACAAGCTAATTAACTAAAAAGATTTGAAAATTAAATGATGAATTTTGAAAAAGAAGAGAGAGAAAGAGAAAGGAAGTTTTCGAAAATAGAAGAGAGAGAAATTAGTTAAGAAGTTTTGAAAAAGAAGAAAGAGAAAGCAAGCAACTAATTAAGAAAATTTTGAAAACAAGATAAGATTTGAAAAAGATTTAAATTTAAAAATTGAAAATTGAATTTTGAATTTTGAATTTTAAAATATGAATTTTGAAAATTGAAATTGAATTAACATAAGATAAGATTTTGAAAATTGAATTTTAAATTTTTAATTTGGATTTTGAAACAAGTTAAGATAGAAATTTGAAAAAGATTTGATTTTTGAAAAGATTTAAAATTTAAAATTAAGATAAGAAGGGCTGTGATGATCTACTGCATTATGATGGGGAATGAGGTGGAAGTCCACCAACTGATTCCCTTTGAGTTGTACAAGGTTGCAAACAGGATGTCAACTCAAGCCAAATTGTCCTATCCAAACCTTATCTTTCGCTTGTGTAAAGAGGCTGCATTCATGATTAATAAAGACTCATTTATCCCAGTAGAAAGCCCCATCACCAAGCAGGTGATGGAAAGCGCCCAAGTACCAGCTGTCCAACCCAAAAGGAAGGCGCCTGAGCAAGCACAAGAGATCCCTCCAATTGAATATTGGACCCAGCTTGAGGCATTGGTTGCACAATTGCAAACCACCTTGGATCAATTAAGAGAGGAACAAAAAGACCAGACTAGCATACTTTGCCAACTGGTCAAGGAACAAGAGAAGTAGGGGCGTGAGCTAAAAGAACTGAAGCGTCAGAAATTATCCCCTGAAGAACCTAACACCTCCCATGATTAAGGTGGTTGAGTTCCACCTCCCTATCTCTGTGACTATTTTAATTCCTGTTTCTTATGTTTAGATTTACATGATCACTAGTAGTATTTAAGTTTCTATTTAAGTTTCAACCTTTTAATTTTAGAATTGCATAAGCATTATTAGGATTTAAGTTTTTATTTTCCAATTAGCTATAAAATGTTCCTTGGTGCACGGAAATTAACTCTGCACAACTGAACCAGCAAGTGCACTAGGTCGTCCAAGTAATACCTGAGGTGAGTCAGGGTCGATCCCACGGAGATTGTTGTTTTGAATCAAGCTATGGACACCTTGTAGATCTTAGTCAGGCGATTAGAAAAGATAGTTTGTTGAGATAAATGCATAAAACATGAATAGGGATGAAATTACTTAATTTGAGTGAAACCAGTGATAAGAGAATGGTTGAGGCTTCAGAGATGCTTCATTCTTCTGGATCAACCTTTCCTACTGTCTTTCTCCAACTGTGAGTGATTCTTTCCATGGCAGGCTGTAAGTGATCAACGCCGGTTTAATGGCCGCCAATCTTCCTCCCTCCGGCCGAACGCCAGGTTTAGTGTGCACCCAACCTGAATGAGGGTGAAGCTCTTGCAGTTCATCCCCTTGATGATCCTACTCAAAATTCCACAGATAAGGTCAAATCTTCTGGATTAGAGAATGCTTCACCTTTGGTTCTAGCCTCTACCACAAAGACCCTAATCTCCCCATACATCGGCTGAACTGGTGTCTCGATAAGTCCCCAACGAAGTCGTGGATTGCCGTCTAAGAGATGTATAATCAAGCTGGTGGTTCGTTGATCTCCTGTTACAGACTCACACTAAACCCATGTAGAATAAGGATGAGTATCATGGATCATCCCATTCATAAGGTTGACGAACGAAGATACATCTTAGAATAGAGTCACACACGAATTGAATAGAACAGTAGTACTTTTATTAATCCATGAAAATCAGCAGAGCTCCTAACCTTAACCTAGGAGGTTTAGTGACTCATGCTGATAGAAAAATACAATGGTAAACATGAAAGTGGGCAAGAGTCCTTAACAAGGGTGAACTCTTGTTTATATATACTAATCTAAAGACAAAGGATTACAGAAATAAGATAAAGTAAGTTGACAGTACAAAAATCCACTTCTGGGGCCCACTTGGTGAGTGCTTGGGCTGACTTTGAGTGTCTCCCACGTGCTAATGTCCCTTAGGTGCATTGAACGCTAGCTAGGGGACCCTTTTTTGGCGTTGAACTCCAGTTGCTCCCTTGTGGGCAATGGATGCCAGGACTGGGGCTGGTGGCTAGTGTTGAACACCCATTTTGGGCCTTCATTTTCAAAACAAAGTATGGACTATTATATATTTCTGAAAAGTCCTGGATGTTAGCTTTCCATAGCCATTGTGATTGCTTCAATTGGACCTCTGTAAATCCAGAAAAGCTCCTTTGAGTGTACGAAGGTCAGATCTTGATAGCATCTGCAGTCCTTTCTCTGCTTCTGAATCAGACTTCTGCTCAAGGTCTTCAATTTCAGCCAAAAAATATCTAAAATCACCATAAAACACACAAACTCGAAGTAGAATCCAAAAATGTGAATTTTTTACTAAAACCTATAAAAACTTAATAAAACTTAAAACAAAACATAATGAAAACTATATGAAAACAATGACAAAAAGTGTATAAAATATCCGTTCATCATTCCTCTTATCATCTCATTGAACTTGAATAAAATTTTGATTTTTTTTAGAAGTAGTAAAAGTAAATAAATTTCGAGTTTTATATATTAAGAATAGTTTAATTATTTGATGTGGTGGCATTGCTTTTATTTTCTGAATGCATGAATGAACAGTGCATATTTGATGTTGGAGTTAAGAATGTTGGCTCTTGAAAGAATGATGATAACAGTGAAGTATTATTGGTGATCTGAAAAATCCTAAAATTGAAAAAGAAAAAGGCAATAGCTCTTTAAACCAAAAGACAAGAGTAAGGATCCAAGGCTTTGAGAATTAATGGTTAAGAGGGCCTAAAAGAAATATCTTAGCCTAAACAATTCAATTGAGCTACTTCCCTAACTATATGCTTGTGGTGTGAAGGTGTGAAGGTGTCAAGTGAAAAGCTTGAGACTGAATAGTTAAAGTCGTGATCCAAAGCAAAGAGTGTGCTTAAGAACTCTGGCCACCACTTTCTGGGAATTCTAGCAAAGCTGAATCACAATCCAAAAGGGTTCACCCAGTTAAGTGTCTGTGGCATTTATGTATCCGGTGGTAATACTGGAAAACAAATTGCTTAGGCTTACGACCAAGACTCAAAAGAAGCTGTGTTCAAGAATAAAAAAGAACTGAACTAGGAGAGTCAATAATATCATCTGGATTCTAAGTTCCTAAAGATTCCAATCATTCTGACCTTCGATGGAAAGTGAGATCCTAAAACTATTCAGAAGCAAAAAGCTACTAGTCCCGCTCATCTAATTGAAACTAAGCTTCATTGAGAACTCAGAGATTTAGTGTATCCTTCTCTTCTTTTTATCCTACTTTGTTTTTGGTTGCTTGGAGACAAGCAACAGTATAAGTTTGGTATTCTGATGAGTGCATATTTTATATGCTTTTTGGCATTGTTTTCATATAGTTTTTATTATGTTTTGTTTAAGTTTTATTATGTTTTCACAGGTTTTAGTGCAAAATTCATATTTTTGGATACTACTTTGAGTTTGTGTGTTTTGTGGTGATTTCAAGTATTTTTTGGCTGAAATTGAGGAGCTTGAGCAAAAGTCTGATTCAGAGACAGAGAAAGGACTGCAGATACTGTCAGGATCTGACCTCCGTGCACTCGAAGGAGCTTTTCTAGAGCTATAGAAGTCTAAATGGCGCTCTCAACGGCTATGAAAAGCTAAGGCTTTCCAGAAATATATAATATTCTATACTTTACTTTGGAAACGAAGGCCCAAAATTGGCATTCAACGCTAGCCACAACCCCATTCTTGGCGTCCAGCGCCCACAGGGAGCAGCTGGCGTCCAACGTCCAAAAGAAAGTCCCAAGCCAGTGTTCAACGCCCCTAAGGGGTACTAGCTCGTGGATTTCACTCAATCTCAGCCCAAACACTCAACAAGTGGGCCCCAAAAGTGGATTTTCGCAGTATCAACTTAGTTTATCTTATTTCTGTAATTCTTAGTTAGCTAATTAGTATATATAGGAGAAGATCACCCTTGTTTAGGGGTTCCACCATTCATCTTCTTCCCCCATTTTGTATTTTCGAATATTATGAGTCACTAACCTCCTAAGGTTAAGGTTAGGAGCTCTGCTGAGTTTCATGGATCAATAATATTACTGTTCTAGTTCAATATGTCTGATTCTATTCTCTTATGCATTCTCGTTCTTCATCTAATGAATGAGGGTGACCCGTGATAATCATCCTTGTTCCACATGGGTTCCGTGCGAGTCCTGACCCGGAGAGCGTTGAACCAAAGCTAGAGATTATATTGCGGATTCCAATAGAGTACCTGGGCAACTTTGGATACGTGACATGAAATCTCGTTGACCGTCGGTAAGTGAGGTCTCTGTGGCGCTAAGGCTAGAGTCTGAGAAGCAGCATTCCCTGATTCAGAAGATCTGCCTTGTCTGTGGCACCTTAAGTAGGATCGTGAAGGGGAGTGGATTGCTTAGAGCTTCATCTTCTGCTACAGTGAGAAACCTAGCGATGGCTTGATGAGAGAACATGAGTCACTTGCAACATGGTGGATTGCTGCAGTGGAGGAGGTTAACTTGATGAGAGGACATGAGTTAATCACTTACGGCTGCCATTGAAGGAATCAGAAGGTTATTGAAGTAGACAGTAAGAAAAGTTAATCCGGAAAGACAAAGCATCTCCAAAGCCTCAACCGTTCTCATACCATTGATTTTACACCTATCTAGTAACGTTTTATTTATTTATCTATTTTATGCATTTTTCCGTGACAACTTATATTTTCTATCCGCCTAACTAAGATCTGCGAGGTAACCACTGCTTGCTCAAACTAACAATCTCTGTGGAATCGACCCTCACTCACCTGATGTATTGCTTGGACGACTTGGTATACTTGCTGGTCTATCTGTGTGAATTCTACGGAGCCATTTTTGTGCATGACTTAGTTACAAAATCAGATATTGTATGGGGACCCAATTGAAAAGAAAAAAAAGTATGGGGACCTAATTGAAAATTCGATAAAATTATAGAGACCGACAAAATAATTAAACCTAAGTAGTACTGTCACTATGTTGTAAGATACATTCATTCAATTCATTTCACATAGTATTTCTCTTCATTTTCTATGTTTCTCTTCTGCTGCAAGTTACCACTCTTGTAGTTCCTTTATTTTTCATTTCTTCCAAGATCCTTCCATGGTATCAAAAGCCAAGTTATCTTCGTCCATGCCTTCATCAATTTTTGCTTTGAGTGAACCAATCACTGCTAAAGAACACAAAGAAACCATTCTTGAGGGCTTGAATGAAGAATATCATATGCTAATCACAACAGTGTCCTCCAAATCTAAGAATTTTACACTTAGTGAAGTAGAAAGTCTGCTACTCACTCATGAAGACAAGCTAGAAAAATTTAGAAAGCCAAACACTATTCTTGCACAAGCAAATCTCACTCAATCCAACAATTAACAATTGAATTTTGATATTAGAGGCTATGGTGGTCAAAGAGGCAGAGGGAGAAGACATAATAGAGGTGGCAGAAGCTACTTCATGAGCAATAGGCCACAATGCCAAGTATGTGGCAAAATTGGTCACTTGACTTGGCATTGTTATCAACGCTTTGATCAATCTTTTCTCTCTCCTGCACAGACTCAAGGTAATCGATACAATTCTTCATCAACTCCTCAATCACAATTTTCCACCAGTCCTCAATCTGTCAGATCATCCACACCACCACCTCCATCTTTATCCTTCCATAATCCATCAACCTTCATTGCTGTTCCTTCTTCAGTTAGTGATAATTCTTGGCACCCAGATACAGGTGCCTCTCATCATGTCACCAATGACAAAAACAACCTTCTTACATACACTGACTATAATGGTTCAGAACAAGTTTAGATAAGTAATGATTCAGGTATGAAAATTGCACACCTTGGTAAATCTTTATTACATCCTCATTCAATTAACTAATTTTTTAGACTTAATACTCTTATTCACTCACCAGAAAAAACCAAGAATCTTATAAGTGTTGCTCGTTTTGCTAAGGACAATCAAGTTTATTTTGAGTTCCATTCCCATATTTGCTATGTCAAATGCTTTCATTCATAGGACATTCTGGTAAGAGCGACGCTTCAAGAAAGGAAGAATATATCAATTTTATGATGCTTCTGTCCCTAAAAATTCAGCTAGTAAACTTAATTGTCAAGCATTTACTATTTCTTTCAATTTGTTAGATAAATGGCATCAAAGATTAGCTCATGCCAATATTAAAATTGTGAAACAGATTATGACTCAATGTAATGATTCAATAAATAAAATTCCATCCCCTTTCTTTAATGTTGTTTGTCATAATTGTGCTAGAGCAAAGATGCATATGTTACCCTTCGAATCATTTATCACTGTCTATCATCAATAAAATGACCCAACTTTTAACACCTCATGAGTGTATTAAAAGCAAGGTGTTACTACCTATATTGCTATAATTCCAATCTTTATTAAATAATATATGAGCCTTAGAAAACGTGGTTGGATTTTGGAATAAATTTTTTTTGAAAACGTCTATTAATAAGCAAGCCATACATGAATTAATAAACATCTGAGGTCTAAATAAGACTAACAGAATATCCATAACATATATCCTACATCAAGAGAGTATAGAAATATTAGTCGTATGCATGCATGTCATATGTTACCCCAGACTTAGACTCCTTTAGTATTTATATTACATATCTATAATACAGACTCTCATAAACAAATGATCACCTAAGTCCTGGCCCATCTAAAAAGTCACTAGTCTGGAACCTAGGCTAACAAAGACCCAACCCTCATAAAAATACTAACAGAAAGGGAAAAACTGACAACACTCTAGTCTTCATAACTCTGTATCATACTAGGTGTCCTAAAATATATGTATGTGCTTCAAGTCTCAGATATAGCAAAAAGGATCAGCACCACCACTTCTTCAACGAGCATTGCCGTTCACTCCACTTGTAGAGACAGTGAAAGGGAATGGGAATCTACAAGGAAAATGAATCGTTCATCGGTCCTAAGGAAAAGCTCTAGCGTAGGCATAATCGTAGCTCACTTTCACTCCATGACCATTTTAGTTTTGTAACACCCTAATATTCATATCCTTATACTCGAGTCATAAGTCAATGATAAAAAGGTGGTGCGACTCTCAGGTGGATTTATAATATGTATATATATGTAATTAAAGGAATTATTAAACGAAAAGCCTGAAAAGGAGTAAAATAAAATCGCAAAGTGGAAACTCTCATGTATCGATTAAAATAGAAGATAAAGCGTGTTCAAAAAGCGAACCAAGATAAGATATAACAATAAGGAAGAATAGAATAAAGACAAGGTA
>NC_029794.2:14422718-14439352 GCF_000816755.2 Arachis ipaensis | reverse complement strand
ACACACACACACACACACACACACACACACACACACACACACACACACATATAGACATAAGTATGATAGCCACTAGTGGCGACATGCGAAGTTTAGACCGACTAGGGTACAGAAATAAAATCAGTTGTCAACAGTATTTTTCTATCTCTCCCAAAATATAATCCAGACCTCTATATGCAAGTTTTCAAAAGGAAATAAATACATATAATAAGTTTTTCAAAACAAGAACAGAGAGATTCTAAACAAAAGTAAAGCAGAATCCAATGATCTTCGCCATCTTTCAGATAAACCACAGTTCACTGCTGAGTACCTAGACCTGCATCTGAAAAACAAAAAATATATATGGAATGAGAACCCCTGACCCATGGATTCCCAGTACGGTAAAAGTGCCAAATAAATACAATGCACTATAATAAGAACTTACTAAGTATCTTAATCTTTCTTTCATCAATTGTTCCCCCTAGGTTCTCACTATCCATAAATTAGGCAACTGTCCTAGGGGGTACTAAGTCTAATTCAATCTCTCGTCTTTTCCAACCTTCCAAACCTTCTAACTTCCAATTTATTACAGAACCATGACCAAAACCAACACCAGCTAGCCGACTCAGTAATTCTATATCAATATCCTATATCTTCACCTGGAGCAAGTGAAATCACTTCACTGCGTTTACCCAGGGAGCTCAATTTATCTCATTCAATATTCATTATTGTTAATTAATCATTTTATCATTTCATTTTCAACAAGGACATCCCTCAGCGTCAACTGACACCAGCATGAGGGACCTCTCAGTTGTACAAACACAAGCAACACAGACAAGTAAAACACAAGTAAGGCAATTAAGGCAAGTAGAATTTAGTCATACAACATATTCAACAAGGTAAATTAATACAATTAAGCAAACCCAAACAAATCAAACATATGCAAATGATGTATGCCCGCCTTATGGCCAATGAGCTCATCTATCGGTTATACAGCCAAACCAACATGTCCGGTAGCAAACCTAGACAATCTCTGTGTGCACGCATCTACCAAGAGGAATTTCACATCTTCAAGGAGGAATAATATCCAGAAAGGTCTAAGTGTCCGGCCACATCTTGCAACGCAGGATCAACATCTGGGAGTAAGCGGGACAAAACCACTATCCTTGCATCTACCCTAGAAGATAAATAACAAACTGGGAGCAAGTGGAATCACTCCATTACATCTACCCCCATAAGATAAAAAAACAAACTGGGAGCAAGTGGAATCACTCCACTGCATCTATCCCAGAATCACAAACCATAACTCGGAGCAAGTGGAATCACTCCACTGCATCTACCCAGGCAGGTAGGGGTGTTCGCAGTGCAGTTTGGATCGGTTTTAAGGGAAAAAGTCATCCGATCCGAATGCTTAATTTATGTGCGGTGCGGTTTGGATTGGATGAACCTTTTTTTGGAAATCCGATCCGATCCGATCCGATTACAAGTGGTTCAGATCGGTTTGGATCTGCGATTTTTTTAAACAAAAAAATAATAACTTAATTTATAGAGTTGATAACCTGTCCAACAATCCAACATAATAATAAAACATAAATTTCATAAAACATTATAAAGCAACATGTCCAAATACCCAACAATCCAACCTATTCAGCAAGTCTTGAATAATAATTCTTCAACATAAAAATAACTAAACAAGTCTCAACAACATAAAATTAAATAACATAACAAATTTTTAATAAAAACATAACATAAAAAACTCCGAGCTGAGAAGTGAAGCACCGATCACTAATTAGATTCATCACCAGAGTCTTCTTTATCTATTAGTTGAGGAATTGGCTCAAGTTCTACAATAAAATATAATAAAATAAATATTAGTAACTTAAACATATTATCAAGTAGTAAAGTTAATCAATATATGTAGATAAAATAAAACATAATAATAAAGAAAATTACCTTTCTCAAGTTTTTCAAATTCTTCAAAAGACTCCTCAAGGTCAATTGGCAATGAATTGGTCGAAACCAATTTTGTGCACAAATCAAAGCTTCAACATTTTTTGGGGTAAGAGAGCTTCTATATTGATTAAGCACTATACATCTAGTGCTAAAGACAAATTCAAAAGCAACCGTTGACACCGGCATAGCTAGAATATCTCTCGCAATTTGACTTAGAACAGGATATTTGTAATTGTTAGAGCTCACTTTCCACCAAGTTAAAATATCAAAACTACTTGGATCAACTGGTTTCTCCAAGGACTCCATAAGATATAAATCCACTTCATTTGTGTTGACACTCTCACTTGCTCTTACATCATTTTCAAATGCTGCTGCAAAGCGAACATCATCAAAGGCACTATCATCCATATCCACATCTTGGTTGTGTTGTGCAGATTGGTGTGCTTCATCACTATTGAGAGCAACCCTATAGCTGTTGAACAAGCCATTGAATACTTGCTTCACCTTACCACATAAGAAATCAGCATCCTCCTTCTCAAACAACCTTTGAAAACTCCACTCAACAAACTTAATCTTATATGTAGGGTCAAATACCATAGCAACAAAAATTATCATCTTCATGTTCCTCAAGTTACCCCAATATTTATCATGCTTAGCCTCCATTTTTGTAGCCATACCCTTAAGTAATATGTCATTACTATCAGCCCAAGTCTTCAAAGAAGTAAGAATTGAACAAAAGTGATGAAAATATGAAGAAGATGTCACAAATGTAGAACCCGAGATTTTTTTGTTACATCAAAAAAATCTTCAAAAACCTCACAAAGCATCTTGCATTATCCCAATCTTCATTCTTTGGAATGCCCCCTTGCATCATTACAAACTCAACATCCCTCTCACTTAATCTCTTAAAGGCTTTTTGGAATTTTAAAGCACTATCAAGTATTATGTAAGTGGAATTCCACCTAGTGGAGACATCTAGTTGCACACAAGAGCAGTCTTGGATCCTAGCCTCTTTAATACAACTTTTAAACCTATCCATGCTGCTAGGAGAAGCACGAACATATTTAACAGCATTCCTAATTTTACTAATTGAAGAATGCATATCCTTCAAACCATCATTCACCACCAAGTTCAAGATATGAGCACAACACCTAACATACAAATGTTCACCTTTTAAAGGATGTGAATTCCGATCATCCATTCTACCTTTCAAGTAACAAATGGCAACATCATTTGAACTAGCATTATCAATTGTGATGCTAAAGACTCTACTTATTCCCCAATTTAAAAGACATTTTTCTATATTTCTACTAATTGTTTCACCTTTATGATTCTTGATGAGACAAAAGTTAAGAATTCTCTTTGCAACATCCAATCTTGATCAATAAAATGTGCAGTGAGGCAAAGATAGTTTAGATTTTGTTCAGAAGTCCAACAATCAGTGGTCAAACATACACTTTGATTTGAATTTATAAAGACACTCTTCAACTTCTATTTTTCATTCATGAACAAGTTCTAACAATCCCTAGCAACTGAATATGGAGTTTTGGCTACAAAACACTCATGAAATAACGAAACCCCTCTCCTTCGACAAATCTAAAAGGCAACTCATCTACGATTATCATTCTAGCAAGAGCTTGTCTTTATAAATCAGGATCAAATGATACAACAGTCAAATAATTACCCATCCCATTTCCTTCTTCTTTTTTAAGTTGCTGCATAACAAGTGTTTTTTGTGTGGGATCATGTGAATCTTTTGGAAATTTTACACTGACTCAACAAGTGACCTTTAAGATTGCTAGTACCATTTTTATGTGAATCAGCCGCATAAGATGCTCCGCACCACTTACATATAGCCATAGGTTTATGACCACTTTCATCTTTTTTAAAATGCTCCCAAGTCCAAGATCTAGGTCTAACAAGTTTTTTAGTGTTACCTGTACCTGGTTCCTCAGACTGGCCAGGATTAGTTGACTCATTAGCAACATTTGCTTTGCCTCTCCTCCTCTTAGATCTAGTTCCTTCATTGTTCTGATCACTACGTGGTGGCAGCAACGGCAGCGATGGTGGCTACGTCTGCATCTGCGTTTATGGCTGTGACTACGGCTGTGGCGGCGGCATCAACTCCGACTGTCCCGAAGATCTGACTGATTCAAAAGTGGACGGAGTAGCACTAGTAAATCCTAGCTCACTACTTTGAACATCTTGTGATAACCAAAATCAGTTTATGTTATCTTAATATTTTTTTCAAATAATCAACATATTGAGTTGTTACCAACATACACATTTTAAAATAAGAATATTACCTCAGGATATGAAGCTGACAATGTTGATCTTCAAATTAAAAGCTAAAATCAAAGTGAAC
The DNA here is from genome assembly GCF_000816755.2 of Arachis ipaensis. NCBI lineage: Eukaryota > Viridiplantae > Streptophyta > Magnoliopsida > Fabales > Fabaceae > Arachis > Arachis ipaensis. The sequence continues at coordinate 14,435,055 of NC_029794.2, read as the reverse complement.
AAATATAAAATTTACAAAAGTACAACACAAAATTTAGTATAACAGATTCTCAAAGATAACAAGAACAAATTGTCAAAAATAACAAATTTAACATAATAGATTGTCAAAGTAACAAGAACAGGTTGACTTCAAATTCAATACATTAACAGAAATAGAAGAGAAAAACTATTTCTTTTTATTTTTAATAAAAAATCATCAAGAAAACAGGGTTGGGGGTGGTTCGTGGATATTATTATTATAACTCTGGTTTGAAAATCAAATGTTGATTATTTGATGATTGAGCTTAAACTAGACTAGAAAACCGTGTGCACTTTGATATGATCATCATATAAAAAAAAGTAAAAACTCACTGAGAAGAGGAGGTGGCAACGGCATTGAAGAGGAGGCAGCGGACGGTGTCGACGACTCAACGTGTGACGGTGAGAGTGAGTGAGGTCTGAGGTGTGTGTGAGTCTGTGACTCTGTGAGATATGGTGAGAGACTATGAGTGAGTGAGTGTGAAGATTTGTGAGTACTAAGTATGGTTTCTATCTTTAGGTTATGCCGTAAGGGTTTGTGTTTGTTTAGGGGAAGGGGAAATGGGAAATGAATGTGTGCAGTGCTGTGGGTCGTGACTCGGTGTGGGCCTAGGGGGAAAAGTAAGGGAAAAGGACTAAGGTGGGCTGGGCTGCTGTATGGCCATATGCCGTATCATCATCATCATCATCATCATTATTATATGCGGTTCGGTTCGATTGTGCAGAGTAGAACCGCAAATCGAACCAGACAGCAATAAAACCGATCCAAAATCCAAAAAACATCCCAAATTGAACGGTTTGAAACGGTTTTTGGTTTGGATCAGTGCGGTTTTGTAATTTTTTTGGACCGGTTTGGATTCAAACACCCCTACAGGCAGGTGTACCTCATCAGACTTAGTCTTATTATCATGCTTATCCTCAATCACATTACTCATAATCAATTATCATCACCCCCTTATCATCGTAATCATCTCAACCACATCCCGGAGCAAGCGAAATCACTCTACTGCATCTACTCGAGCAGGTATATTTCAATCTCAATCATTTATTACTATCTCTCAATATCATTATCTCCTTTACTATATCTCAATTATTGTAAATCATCTTTACTAGTCATCCTCTTAATCATTCTCTTCAATCTTAATCATAATCATACTCAACATTAATTCCATCAATAGCTCATCAACGTTTTCATCACGCATTACTTCCCGTTTTATTCTATTTTCTCAATTTCACTAACTCAACTCCTTAGATTTAGTCACTAACTCTTCCATCCTTAATTTTACTGCCTCTATTTTCTTATTGGGGTTTATAAAGGTATAAAAGGTTAAAAGAATGGTTAAAAGACTTAAAAATACACTTTTCTAAATTTTGGGGGTTGTGCGTATGCATGCATTGGCGCCCGTAGCATGGTTGAAATTTTGGGTGTCGCATATGCGAGTACTTGTTCGCGTACGCGAGTGTTGAAAAACAGCAGCCTTCACTCGTGTCGCATACCACGCCCGCGTACGCAAGTTTGCAATTTCGACGCTTCCGCATACGCATGCCTCCTTCCGCATACGCAGGACCACTGGACAATGCCCAATGTCCGCATCGCGTGGCACCTCCACGTACGCGAGTGTTGCAGAATTTGCAAAAAGCTGTTAAGTGTAAAAATCAGTTTTTGAACCCAATTTTCAAACATTCATATCTTTTTGTACAAAATTCATTTTTCAACTATTCTTGAATCATTGAAAAGATCGATAAATGAATTTTCATAAAAACCCAATTTTGAAATATTTTCAACTCCAAGAACTGAGTTACGACCAGCCGAAGTTGGCCAAAAATCTGTTTTTACTAAAAATACACATTTACCAATCCTTCAAATTGTTCACAAGCCAAATTTATTTTCACTACAACAAACCAACCCATTTCATATTTTTACACTTAACCAAATCCAAACTACCCCAATTACACAATTCAACTCAAATTCCACCAATTTCACATCTTAATCTTCAATTTCTAATTTCCTAGCAATCATTCCTACTTTCTACTCATTCATTATCAAATTTCCATTTGTTCTGGCCCAGCCCAACAAGGGTCTCGGATCCGACTGTGAGCCACTGATCCATCGGGTCACTCAACTCGAACCCAGGTGTGACCCGCATGCCACCTCACACCCCGCTGGGAAAACCTGGACAGCTAGCAGAAGCTTTCAGACATATGAGCCCAAGCAAAGGGGCCCACCCGAGTTTAGATTATAAATAGGGAGGGATCTATCCCTCCTCAGAGGTACATCACCTTTCTTACCCTATTTGGCCGCCTTTTCGTACGGACACTAACTTAAGCATCGGAGTGTCCTTGCAGGTGGCCTCATCCGCCGGCCCATTGACAGCTCGGCCGATCGCCTCATTTCCGAAGCTCGCGCCCAGGTCCAGATCCTCTCTAACACCTAGTTGCTCCCACCTCAACCCACCATCTGCCCGAGCAACCGAACATCATTCAATCACATACATCATCACACAATTCAATCATCACTTACCGTCCTTACCTTTTCCCCGGCCTCTGGTCAAAATTCACGGTCTCCGGCCCAAATTCACAAATGTAATACATATTCCACAACCAAAAAATCATTATCCAATTCATCAAATTTTTTAACACACCAAATATGCAAAATCACACAATTCTCAACCCACTCATTAATTACCACAACATATCAACTATACATATCAATGCCATCCAATTACAAAATCCAAACATAATCCTAGGAGTATCTAACCTAGGAATTCTTATCACACAACATAGTACTTAAAAAAAATTAAATCGTACCTTTAGTGATGGCGGTTCACACCCAACACTTGAATTCTCCACTTCAAGGCTCACCCAAAAGCTCCACAAGCTAATCCTAAGTTCCAAATATGTATTCAAAATTATCCAATACTCTAATATACACAATTTCATACATACATCAACCTAGAGTTTATAAAATCTCATAAATCACAAGAGTTGGAGGATTATTTCCTTAACCTATAAAAATAATTGATAAAACTCATCAATAGCTCATACTAGAGTACCCCTAAACAACCAAAATTACAAGATTTCCTCAAAACCCAAACCAAAACACAAAATCATAGGGAAAATGAAACTAGGTAGAGGATAATGAGATACTCACTACAATACCTAGATAGAATCAAAGAGGGCAAGAAAAACAATGCGTGGCCACAAACGACTCGTCAATCAGACCACCAGAGCAAAAGTTATGGAGGTTTGAAGTTGATGGTGGCTATGGTTTCATTTCTCCACTCTCTTCTCTCTTCTCTCTTCACCACCAAACCTCTCTCTCAAAATGGGAAATTAGTGCTGAATTTCATTAATTTATGAATGTGTGTGTGTGTGTGGGTTTGGACCCACTTGGACCCGGTTCACTTGGTTTAGTCCGTTAGGCTAATTTTGGGTTTAAAATTAGCGTTTTAACTCACGTTTTAAATATTTTTACCTTCTCAAATCATGAATTCTAATTTATGAACGTTTTCTCGTCCATAATTGATTTTCTCAGCTGTAATACTAGACAGATCTCAGCCGGTACTGCCGGTCAAATTTCCAATGCGCGTCTTTACGCAGAAAACTGTTTTTCGACTTAGAAAATTTTACTGAGTCCAAATATCATATTTAAATTGTCAAATTTCGATTGCTAAATTTCTAATCATTTTTGCCCATATTTAGTTAATTACTTAATTACTTACGGTTTGATTGGGTTTTACATTCTACCCACCTTATTTAAAATTTTGTCCACAAAATTTGGTTCATGAAAAGAAAACAAAACGAAACTTGGGCTAGGTCACCATTGAAAGCTTCCTCAAATTCAACCAAACTCACATTATTCATGCTACCATTTAACGTCAATTTAAATACTTTATCACCTCCCTCATACTTTATCACCTCCACTCATAAACTTAATCGAATTTTAAGTCTACGTCGTATTCCCTTGTCTTACTCTTAACTTTCTCTAGATCTTTCTTAATAGCTAATCAAATATCACGTTCATCTTCCCATATATAAAACCTTCCACAGCAACCAATCAAAATCATAACTCAAAGTCTCCAAAACTCTTCAAATCCTTACCAAAGTTGATGAAATCTCTTCTAAGTAGAAATTCACCACCCTTCGCAGGTTTCCTCAATTTAATCCAACACAACCTTAGCATTCCCACTTCAACACAACTCAACACTTCAAGTCCACATCTCGGATTCATTTAAAACCAATTATTTCCAGTCTTCATCCTAAAGCCAAAATCAGTATGATCTATTATCGTAATAACTGTCCTTCAAACATAACATCTTGCACTCACTTATCAATCAAATCCAATTACACACCGACACTCATTTCCACAACCATTTATAAATCAATCAAATCCTGTTGCCATAATCAAACTTAATTTTTTGAAAATCAACCCGCTAAAATCTTTGAGTACTTAAGCCTAAGATATATTTTTTAGTCACCTTCTACAGCTCCTATTCGCATATATCCTATGTTAATACTTCCGCAAGCTTCTGCTGCGTTACTTTAATTTTTATCTAGTAAGAGTCAAATCACTCATTCCTTAAGCACTAAACTACAAATTAACATATCAGATAATCACTAAATCCTATTTATGACAACTAAGATCAAATGCCTACCATGCATTCACATCATATTCCCTTATCAAACTACAAAACGTAGACCCGCTTCTAAGCTTTCTCAACATAACCTAAATAATGCTTACGCTTATCCCAAGACTTCAATTGTAATCTAGGACCTTAGCGTATTTCTAAGTTTAAATCAAAAGCTCATTAAAATCCTTAATCAAAATAATCATACTACCTAAGATCTTAACACAATTCAAGGTACCTATTTAGGTTATCCGTCCTTATTTACATTAATTACAACCATGTTAAATTCTCATAAAATTCTCACTCCCAACATAACACCAGCTTGCACCAATTTTCCATCAATTCACAATTTACAATATATGCATATTGTAAACCAATCCATCACCATCAAAATCAGAATTTACTCATTCATCCTAACTAAAACCGAATGCCACTCAATGTCAAATCCAGCCAATTTCAAGCCTAAATCATGCTCATTTACTTTTCTCCATTTCTACCTGTCTCGTGTACTCAACAATTTACCAAATATCCAATGTTATCCTAAGTTACCATATAATCTGCTTCTAAATCTAAATTCAAATACAATTTCGGCGTTAACAATCCTAAATTAGCAACTTATCAGTCGTACCATGCAGTTAACACATTACCACCAATCTCTTATTTACCTCTAACCAATGTATCAGACCCGGCGACATCCTCCGCTGTTATAGCATATACATAGCCTTGCTGTTGGGCTCTAGCAGCATTCCGGCTAGCCTTCTCAGAATAGTTCAAGGACATATGACTAGCTCCTCCATATCTGTAACATAGTCCCAATCCAGCTCTACATGGATTTCCTGGGTAATAGCTACCACACCGCCTACACATCATATCATTCTGAGGTTGCTTCCCATACCTCCTTCCTTAATGATTGTTGTTGTTGTTCTTCCTTCGAAAGCTATTCTGGGCTTGCTGAGGTTGTTGATTGTAACCTTCTCTCTTGAACTTTTGGCCTCTTAAAGCAAAGGATCTTGCACGTTCCTGATTGTGGTAGTCACCACGGTTGGTCCCAGGGGTTTCAATCCTCTTAGAGCAATCCTCTACCACACAGCTCTTGTTTACCAACTCCGAAAAGCTCTTGATCTCAAGAGGCGCCACAGCTTGCATGATGTCATCTCTCAGACCATCTTGATACTTCATACATTTTCATTCCTCGTACCCCTTAGGGGCACCCTGACAATTTCCCGAAAAGCGGCATAATTCTTCAAACTTGCTCGTGTAAGTAGCTATGGTCAAAGATCCTTGCTTCAGTTGTAGCAATTCCAACTCCTTAGCTTGCTTTGCAGAGTTTGAAAAATACTTCTTGTAAACTCCTCTCTAAAACCTCCTAAGTGATTATCCCATCTTTATTCCCTTGCTGCAATAGACAGTGATCTCTTTGCCACCACTGTTGTGCCTCCCCAACAAGAGTGTTTGATGAGTTGATGGAGTGTAAATAATGGATGAGGCTTGTTGATTTTGGTTTCAAAAGAGAAATAATTGAGAAATGGTAAAATCTAATTTTGCAGAAAAATGTATTTTTAGAAAATTTTGGTCAACTTTGGAAGGCCACTTGGCCCCTGAAATTTGAAAATCAATGAAATTTATCTTGAATTAAAATTTGGAATGTCTACTTTAAGATGAAACAAGTTTTGTAGCAAAAGTTATTGGTGTTTAAAAATTGGTGTTTAAAATTGAGTTATGCAGAGTTTGCAGAATTGGTGGCCGAACCAGGTTCTGCGCATACGCACGATACATGCGTACACATGACGCGCGTACATACAATGCATGCGTACGCACGATGCCAATTTCTTGCTAAAACTGAACCAGGTTCCACACGTACGCACAAGCCATGCATATGCACGATCTCCTATTTTTACTGAAATGTTATTTTTGGAATATTTAGCACATCCAACGAGTTTGTAATCCCCTGTAACCTCCGTATGAACTCTGCAAACTATATTTTTGACCTTAATATCATTGGGGATAGAATTAATGAATTTAAATTTGGGTACTCCCCTATAAGACGTGTAAAATCAAATGTATTAAATGTTGTGGGGATGGTGGTTTGTCCCATCTACGGTGAGGACGGTGGCTTTGTCTCGCTCACGGATCGATGATGGTAGTTATTTTAGTAATAGATGGGGTATGATTGGTTAAGATTATGATTGAACCAATTTGATTAAAGGCTTATGTCAAAAAGTGAGGATTTATATGAGATTTATGATGACAACTATGTTTGAGATATATGCTAGCGACTATGATTAATGATGGATTTGATGATGATAATGGATTTGATCGATAATGATTATTGATTAGCAAGGATGTGGGTTTTGTTCCTCTTGCATGATTATGTGATATGATAACTGAATTGGCAAGGACGTGGGTTTTTGTCTCGCTTGTATTATTGATATTGTGGGGATGGTGGTTCGTCCCACCTACAGTGAGGACAGTGGCTTTGTCCCGCTCACAAGTAGGCAAGTTGAAGTTAAGGATTCCCTCTTTTGTGTTGTAATAGAAAAGTTAGGTTGAGAATTTTCTCTCTTATTACATCAAAAAATTAGATAGAAGGTTGAGAATTTCTTTCGGTTCAATTCCCCGCTGATGAATCCACATTTCATGGTATTTATCTGCTTTAAATGAGTAGAATTCGTCGACTTTTCTCATATTTATTCATGAAAATTACATATTTTTATGATTTCTTTCTAATTGTACTTAAGTGACTAAAGCATGCTTTTGGAGGCCTTTAATCGATTAAATTTATTTCACTCTTGATTCCATTCGATGTCTTAATATGTGCGTTCAAGTGTTTCAAGACCTATAGGGTAAGGATGGTTTCAAAAATAAGGAATCATGAAGATTTGGAGTTTTGAAGCTTCAGTAGTCTCGCGTACGCGAGACTATTTCCGCGATGCATGATGTGAGTTTTTCCAGTCTCACGTACTTGAGCCCCTGCCGATACGCGGAACATCAAAAGCGTGCCTCATTAAAGGAACACGTGAGTGGTGATTTATGGAGCTTTTTTGGCCCATTTCCAAGCCCAAATTGAGGCTAATTGACTGAGGAATAGAAGGAGATGGACACACACACACTCATACTTAGAAAACAGTTAGTTTTTGTTTTAAAGTTTTTTTAGTTTTTTTTAGAGAAAGAACTCCTCCTTCTCTCTAGGTTTTTTTTTTGAGATTATCAATATTTTTCTATTGAATTGTGGTTTGGATCTTGTTTAATTTTAGTTCTTTTCTTAATTTTATAGTCATTGCACTCTCAATTATCTAGTTTACTTGTTAGTTACTCATTTTTGTTACCTATGACTATAGTTTGATACGATTGTAAATTTCGAATTTTTTTTAATTGAATTTGAATTTTATATTCCTTCTATGTCTATTATAGCCTTTGATAGTGATTATATATAGTGGGTTATTTTAACTTCTATTTATTTTGCAATTTACCCATGTCTTTGTTTAGTGCATACCAAGTGTTTGATGAAATATTTCCTTTGATTATGGAGTAGTTTTTCACACTTTTGGCTTAGGTTAAAGGAATTGGATAATCTTGAGTCATTGTGTCTAATTGGATTGATAATGTGGGGTCTACGTTAGTTAAATTGATATCTATTGACACTAGTCTTCTACTAAGTCAATTAATAGTTAGATTAGGACTTATGAATTGATGTTGACTATGCCTATTTGACTTACCTCAAGCATAGACATATACTTAATGGGATTAAATTCTCACAAATGTCGTCATATGATTGTTAGACGAGGATGGTGACCCCTTTTCCTATACCTTAGTCAAGAGATTTATACGTTTATACTAAAACCCAAAAACCTTCTTTGATTATTTTCTATTTTAGTTATTTCTAGTTAGTTTAATTAGTTTCCTTAGAATAGATTTTAATTCATGTCACTTCTTGTTGATTCCATAATTGCTTAGTTGATAATTCCATTATCTTGCTTTAGTTTCTTGCAGTTTAAGTTTCTCGTATGTTTAGTTTCGCAGTTTAATTTCTTATCATACACTTATTCATACTAATTGCATGGTTTTATATTTTCCTTCCTAATCTTGTGATATAATTAAGAAACTGTTTCCTAGGCCTTTAAACTGTCAATTTTAATTATCCTTTATTACCATTCGATGTCTTGATATGTGTGTTAAGTGTTTTCAGAGATTATAGGGCAGGAATGGCTTAGAGGATGGAAAGAAAGCATGCAAAAGTGGAAGGAATACAAGAAACTGAAGGAACTGCTAAAGCTGTCCAGCCTGACCTTCTGGTACTAAATTGACCATAACTTGAGCTACAGAGGTCCAAATGATGCAGTTCTAATTGCGTTAGAAAGCTAACATTTGGGGCTTCACAACGATATATAATTTGCCATAGCTGCCCCGAATCCAGGTGACACGCACACATGGATCACGCGGACACGTGATCTAGCGAAAACTCAATCCACGCGAACGCGTGGACGATGCTTCCGCGTGACTTTGCAGCGACCTGTACGTAGGCGATTTCTGGGCTGTTTTTTATCCAGGTTTCGACCCAGAAAACACATATTAGAGGCTATAAAGTGGGGGAATTAATCCATTTATAAAACACAACTTAATAGAACATTCATAATTCACAATTTTAGGTTTAGATGTAGTTTTAGAGAGAAAGAAAGGTTATCTCTTCTCTCTTAGGTTTAGAATTAGGATTTCTTTTACTTTATGGTTATTACTTCAATCCAGGTTCAATGTTCCTTTAATTTATGTTCTCTTCCACTTTTATTTATTTTATTACTTTAGTTTGTTTATTTTCCCAAATTGGTTTATGGATTCCTATGTTTAATTTTATTTTCTATTTAATATAATTCGAGATATTTCAGATTTATGATTGTTTTCTTCTATTTATGATATAAATAATTTAGATTTTTTTTCCTTTTCTTTGGTTAAGTAATTGGTGATACTTGAGTTATCAAACTCAGCGGTTGATTGGAAATTGGAAATTGCTGATTGATTTGGATCCCTCTAAAGCTAGTCTTTCCATAGGAGTTGACTAGAACTTGAGGAATCAGATTAGTTAGTCCACTTGACTTTTCTTTATTTAGTAAGGGTTAACTAAGTGGGAGCAATAAACAATTTTCATCACACCTGATAAGGATAACTAGGATGGGATTTCCAGTTCTTATACCTTGCACTGGTGTTCATGATAATTAAGATTACTTTCTTGCCAATTTATTTTTCTGTTCCTTATTTCCAAAAACCCAAAAATACATCTTTTTCCATAACCAATAATAAATCCACCTCCCTGCAATTCCTTGAGAAGACGACCCGAGGTTTAAATATTTCGGTTATAAATTTTATTGGGTTTTGTTACTTGTGACAACCAAAACTTTTGTACGAAAGGATTCTTTGTTGGTTTAGAAACTATACTTACAACGTGATTATTTTTATAAAATTCTTTACTAGCAAAAGTCCTATCATCACACTATATCCCAGATAGCGCTGCCTACAGTGAGATAGTGGAAGGCAGAGGATTCCCTCCAGAAGGTTGAGGATTCCCTTCTTGTTAATCATATATATGTGTGTTATGTTCCTCCTGGGGATGCATGGAAGAGAGATAATATCTAGATTAGCTACTGGATGTGTCAGATCTGACAGTTTAACCGACACGTGAACTCACGGCCAGTAGGACAGGCATGCATTATATTGCATTTGTTTGAAATTCCTTGGGTCTACATAACTGTTTTGGTTTGTCTAATTAACATTCTGTTAACTGTTAAATATACTATTTATTGTAATTTCTCTCTAACTGTATTTGCTTTGTATTGCTTATTGTTTGTGTTTGATTTCATTAATGAGACTTGGGACTGGGATTAAAGATGATGACTTTTAGGAATGAATGGGATTGGTTGTAGTTTAGAGTACGTTCAATTTAGCAAAATTAACCCTGTATGGATTAGTTAAGATCCTAGGCTTGGATTCCTGAGAAGTTGGAGATCAGGATTGCTTAGAGGGTTCATATTTCCTTATATAGTCTTTATTTGGAACCGTTACCCTACTGGAAACCTTGGGGTTCTCACCCATCGTGAATTTGTTGTTTTTCAGATGCAAGATGTAATGCACCTCGTTAAGAGTGTGGGAGTTTCAGGTGGCAAAGCGAAGAGGATCATCTTTGAAATTTATTTTGGCTTTAGAATTTTCTCCACTTTTAAAACTTTACTGTATATTCTGTATTTTCTCTTAGAGGCTTTTGTTGAAGACATAGGTTATATATTTTGAAAATTCTCAAGTGTTATAATATTCTAGCCGGCCCTTCTCTTCGTGGGTCGAGACTAGTGACTATTATGTATTCTATTGTGAACTTATGTATATGTTTTTCTTTTTGTATACGACATTTACTTGAGTCAACGTATTTCGCATGTGATTAATGGCTATCAACGTTCACTTTTCTTCACAAGCTCCTAGTTAAAATATTATTCTTCAAATATTATGTATGTATCTCTCTTTTTAAGTGTCATAATGTCACGCCACCATTGATTTACGACTTAAACGTAAAGTTCTGTGTAGTAAGGTGATACATTGTTCACTTAATCCGTCTAAATTCGATTCTATTAAATCAGAATCCGTAAAACTATTCTATACTAATTATGTTCTTTCTTCAATACTTACATCTACCAGAGTTGATCGTGGATAGTAATTTTTGAGTTTTTGATAATTTTGAGATTTTAGTGACATTTTATTAACTTCCAAGCTTATGGTATTGATAGTCGTTTGTCCCCTACTTATTAATTTAAGTTTTTCTTTTATATCATCTATGTCACCTTCGACATTTGTTTTCAGTTTGATTATGTCAGGATTTTGAAACTTGTATATGGGTTTTTCTATGAGTTTGCTTTTTCTATGTTTATATTCAATTTTTTTTAGTTAATTTTTCATAACATCTAAAACTGTGTTAGTATAGTTAAGTTGCTGATGAATTTTTTTAATGTCATTTTTGTCTACAGCACTTTTTACACTACTATCCTTGTAAAGAGTGGCTTCTAATTGTAAGTCTTGGGCCACTGGTAGTTTTATGATCTCTCAAGGAGGATATTGTTATTCTATAGCTTGACATGGATTAGTTTTTCAATCAGTGGTCGTTTTTGTTAAAGGACAAAACTCTCTTTTAAAGTCTTGAAAATAATTATTAAACCAATTAAAGAAATATAAATGAATTTTATTTTTTTATCAAATACTTATAATATAATTCTCTTATTTCTATGGTTTCTTAAAGAATATCTAGTAAGATACCAATCTCTTAAATCTTTATTATATTTTGCATTAAAATGTTCACTGATCTATTTTTCAAATTCATGGCAAAGTTTTGATAACAACTAAAAAATACTAGGCCATCATGACAATTACTTTTTAATGTGATAATTAGAAATTTTTAAAATTTTTTAAAGAGTAAACTACCGTTTGTATCCACGAAAGTTGAAAACGTTAACACATCTACCCATAAAAAAGGAAATTACTATTTGTACCTATAAAACATGAATTCCATATAACAAAATTATTCAAACACTAAAAAATCACATAAAAATTTCAAATTACCCTTATCATCATCTGTATCATCTTTTCCCCTCCACTACCACCACCACCACTAACCCCATCCTCTCTCTCTCTCTCTCTCTCTCTCTCTCTCTCTCTCTCCTC
>NC_029794.2:14413100-14416293 GCF_000816755.2 Arachis ipaensis | reverse complement strand
GAACTCTGTGTCAGCGAGAGATGGAGGGCTAGTTAGAACGGGTTGGGGCAGCGGTAGCAATCAGGCAGCGGCGGCGGCTCTAGGGTTGCGAAAGGCTGTGAAAACAGAAGGCGACAGTGGTCCTAGGCTCGCGGAGGTGAGGCGAGGGGAAGAAGAAGAAAGAGAGAGGAAAAGGGTGGAGGAGGAAAGAAAGGGGAAAGGACGCGATGGCAGCGAGTGGAGGTTGGGTGGGACTTGACGGGGCCAGCGACTGTTGAGTGCCGCGGTGGTGGTTACGCAGAGGAGCAGAGAAGGGAATATGGGTGAGAAGGGGCGAGAGAGAGAAAGAAGAGAGGAAATCAGATGAGGGGGCGACAACTTGGTGGTCGCCGGTGGTGGTGCGGTGGTCTAAGACAATTTATTTTTTCTATTGTTGTTATTGTTGCTTTATGTGAAGAAGATGATAATAGAGGTATAGTGGTGGTGGTGGTGATGGTAGTGATGAAGGAAATGAGGTAGTAGTGCCTTTGAACTCAAAGTTTGGCTCAGGCGAGGAAGAGATAGGGAAGGAGAGAAGGAGGGGTGAATGATGCGGATGATAATAAAGGTAATTTGAGGTTTATATGTGATTTTTTAGTGTTTGGATAATTTTGTTATATGAAATTCATGTTTTATGGGTATAAATGGTAATTTTCTTTTTTTATGGATAGATGTATCAACATTTTTAACTTTTGTGAGTAGAAATGGTAATTTACTCTTTTTTAAATCTTGTATTTTTTTTAACCATCAAAATGGAGATATTGATTTCTAGTCCAAAATTAGATTTAATTGCTACTTGGATAAGCCTTATATAAATAAAATTATAACTCTTTTTATGGTGTTCTTTCAACTTTTCTTCTTCTAATATATTTATAATATGATTACAACTAGTTTTCGGATAGGTATATTCCAATATATATATTTCGTTATGTTTTTGTTCCTAAAAAATCTTACTTTTATAAACCTCATTTTTACTTATAAATGGTACAGATCAATTATAAAACTTTTTTTTAACTAAGTTAAAGTCTTTAATCACCAAGCCATTATCCCCTTTCAAAGGTTCATGTTACGAGACCATTTTAGCTGACCAATAATTTTACTGTCTTTAGGTAGGACTTATTACTTGAACTGCTCGCTGAGTTGACTAATGTATAAATAGTCTTCACCTCTACATTTATCTTGAAAAAAATTTTGGATAGTGTTTAAAGAACTCTAATGGTTTAAATAGGTTGAATAACTATATAATAGTATATATATATCTTTCTCTCTGGTCCTCAGAACTAAGCTTTTACTTGGTTTGATACGAATTCTTTTTAGAATCTTTTCAATTAAATAAAAATGTAATTGTAATACATATAAATATACTAAAACAAGTATTAATACTATCAAAGTATCTAAAGAATTAATGATATTAATTTTAGAATAATACTTACAATATGAACATAATATAAATTTGTATTGAATTGACTGATGCTTGTTGTGAATACAAATATTACAAAAAAAGTTTTAAAAATAGTACAGAGTATGTGAATTCGTCCACAATAATTACAACTAGATTCATAAAAATTAGGGACATAATTGTAAAATAAATACTAGAACAAGGAAAGTAGTTTTTCTATATATATGTTGTATGTGTAACACCCTAACTTTCAGCACCTCATAATCGTATTAAAAACTCAGACGTTACTTACCTCTAAATCTTGTTATTTTATACTATCTTTATTTAATATCGAGTCTTCGCGAATACGAACCGAAACTTTAATTAAAAAAACGAAAAGTTTTTACTTTTAATCACTTAATCACAAATATATATATATATATATTCACATAGCATTATATACATAGACTTATTTCAAGATTCTCAAATACAAGTCTTATCCCCTCTAAAAACTAAAACAATAAATGACGAGGGAAAAATAAAATCTAACAACTCAACTTGTAAACAGAATCTTCTATGCTCTTATAGTTCCGCACTAAACCTTCGCACATGTAGCTGAAAGGGATAAAAATAGGAGATAAGAACTGACGAGTTCTTAGTAGGATCAGAGTTAGAAGTGATTATGAAATGATTATGAATGAATATGAATGAGAATGAGGTTTATGCACTTATTTTATCTGAGATACGAGTTTTTCTGGGTTAAGAGCAACGACTTGCCACCACGTGCTCCAGGTTGAGACTCGATACTCTGTTGATCCTACGACGTAAGGGTGACCGAGCACGTATAAATTCTCGGGAAGGATATCCCCAATGAGCAAGATTTATATATGAGAAAAAGCTATGCATAGACTCTTTGGGATGCGTGTCGAGGGACAATCCAGGGTTTAGCAGCCGGACTTGTCGGGTTGGCTTGATAACCGATAGATGAGACTTATCAGCCATAGGACATGCATACATGATATGCATATTGTTTGAATTGCTTGCTTATGCTCTAATTGGGAGTGCCTATGTGACTTTAATATGCTTAATTGTCTTACCTGCTATCTGCATTACTTGTATCCTAATTGTGTTTGTTATTGTTTGCTTGCTTGTCTGTGTGGTTCCTTAGAGTTGGAGGTTTTGGAGGAAAGTGGATGATGAAAGGTTAGGTTAAAGTTTTGGTAAAGTTTAGGAAGCCTTAGAGGACCACCCTTATTTATGGTTTCTGTTTTAATTCCTAAGCTTTATAATCTGAGTGTAGGAGTTCTAGGATTGCCTCTGACTTTCTCGAGACCTTATATCTTATGTATGCAGCACCATTACCATGCTGAAAATTCCCAGTTCTCTTCCATACAGATATTTGTAGGCTGAGTTCGGAGCTTGATATTTTATACCTTGACTCTCTACTCTCATTATTTTACATATATATGTTTATGAACCTTAGCTTTCTTCGTACGTAAGTAATCCTTATTTTTTAGCGTTGCGCTTTTAATTTTACGATTTTGCTTTACCTATTCTTCAAAACTCCTAGTATACTACGTTCTTTCGATTATTATACGTATATATGTTTTATTTTAGAGGTCGTAATACCACACCACCTCTGCTTTACGACTTAAGCGTAAAGCTCTGCGTGGTAGGGTGTTACATCACCAATCCGACCTTATTCAAGAAAAGGGCAAGTTCATTCACTATAATCGGAGATGAATTATTCAAAGGAGGATTTTCACAACCTCTTTTATGATTTTTATGATTTCTTAG
>NC_029794.2:14397282-14412518 GCF_000816755.2 Arachis ipaensis | reverse complement strand
AACAATTAATCAAATTTGGTTACAATTATATCATATATAATTGTTTAGCAAGAAGTCAAATACATACTTTTGTATTCGGTGATTGACTGATTGTTAATTTTTAATGTATATGTAATATGATTATAAATGTTTAAAAAAATTAAAATAGAAAAGATAGCACAACGTACAATTGTGTAAGGAATATATGTAATAGATAATGAGTTATAACTTAAATAATATAGAATAAATTATCATTTGTATCCATAAAAGATATAAACGCTAACAAATATATTCATATAAGAATAAAATGACAATTGTATTTACAGAAGATAGTTTCAGTATGCCAAAAATACCCTAACGGATCAATTGTGTAACCAACGTCCAGATACTCTTGGCATATGAAAGCTATCTTCCGTAGTTATAATTGTCGTTTTATTCTTATATATATACATTTGTCAGTATTTATATCTTTTATGGGTTATCATTGATAATTTATTCTTTTTCTATACTCATCTAAAGTCTCTCTATTTTTTATAAAAAAAAAAAAAAATATAACTTAAAAACATTAAAAGATAGAAAAAAAAATGAGAATATATTGTTAAACAGATTATTCCCAAGAATTCAACCTATTTTGACAGTCATAATACTTCAATCATTGTATAAGGATATATTGTTTTTTATTTTTACTATATCTAAATTAAAATCTTTGTTTATTTTATTGTAAATTAAATAGAGATAACATAGTCACACACAAAAATAGAAACAAAATAAAATATGATAAGTCTAATAAAATTATTTATGACAGAAGAAGATAAATAATTAATATTTTGATATAAAATTTATAATAATCGTTTTATATATAATTTTAAGCTTAATTATAAGCTTATAAATAGGTTTAGTTATTAATGAGTCCTGTCATAAATTAAACTTAATTTTCAAGAGTTACATCTAATCTTAGCCGAATTCAACTCAACATATCTCGGTTAGAGTTAAGTATTGGATAAAATTAATTGACTAATAAGTATGTTACGTATATATAAAAGTTAATTATTGTTTAATATAAAATATATATTAAAATATAAAATAATATTAAAAATAAATTAAATAATATATATAAATATATAATCATTAATTTAGTGACCAACTATTAATATACACAAACATATTTTTTAAGATAAAATTAATTAGTCTCAATATTTTAAATCCTTCTAGTGTAGAAATTTAGTTAAGTACGATTTTAGTGTCTAAGATATAGGACGAAAATTTTGTTCGTTTCTAATTTTTTTGTGCATACAAAATCGTTTCTAAGGTTTCAAATCAAGCTTTAAAATTGTTATTTTTACTTAAATCTTAAAATTTTAGACCAAATTACCATAATAAAAAAAATTATAAAATAAAAAATAAAAGAAAGAGAGTATTTTTACACCTACAAAAGAGAAAGAAAAAAAGAAGAAAGAAAAAAGAAAGATGATGAAAAAGCTGTCCACGACCTATCTCTATCTCTATTTCTGCCGTCATTTCCGTACGATTTTATTCCCTAAGATAAGGCTTATTTTAAAACTAAATTAAATATTAGGGGCGATTTAGTATATAAAAAAAATTAAAAACAAAAATTTTTTTTGACTTATACGTTAATAACCAAAATCGTAATTAACCCGTAAAAATTTCTTTAAAAAGTCTTTTATATTTTAGGACCTAGCAAATAGTGATTGGCCATCATGACATGAATTCATGCGCCTTTCTATGTGCCACGTGTATAAGTATGACTCTCATTTCTTATTATTTTTTACTAAACTTTTTTTTTTTCTAGGANATTTTACTAAAAGTGCATCAAAACAATTGTTAAATTAAAGCTTTTCACAAACTTTATTTAAAAACATATGTTTTGGGTTTTTCCTTAATTTATTAATAAAAATGTAAAGAAAGATAAATTAAAAAAAAATGGATAAGAAAAGGGCCTTCTGTAGTGGGGAGTCTAGAAGCAGTGAAGCACACAAACACCTGTGTTTTCTATTTTCTAATCCTATCCATCAATACTAATACTATCAAGTATCAACCATCACAACTATTTAGTTAGTTTCAAAAGAATGGAAGTGGCGATGTCACTGAACGCGCTCGTACGGCTTCCTCCGTCGAGTTCAGCTTCAAGGCTCAACCTCCACGACGAAGCTTCAGCTTCACCAATTAGGCACTCTCTTTTTACTTCCCGAAATACCCCCAAGCCTCCTCAACGACGCAGCGCATTCTTCGTTGTTGAAGCCAAGGGTAAAAAGGGAATGATGGCTCGCCAGTATCAGCGACCCCCTCCTCCTCCCTTGCCCAAGCTCGAGGACGATGGAAACCCCAAATTCGTTATCTTCATTCGCATGGCTGACGTAATTCATTTTATTTTATTTGTTTAATTAACTAATACTCTTTTCCATTTCTTCAATTAAATAACTTATGTGTCATTATTTTTAGCTGTACATATGGTACCCTCTCAGCATAGTAACGGGTGGCACCACTGCCAAAATCATGGTTGCAGCAAAGGATAATTTTCTTGGCAAGTATATATACAAAGATACACTTGATAGAAATCTTGCAGCAGTTATTTACAAAGTAAGTCATTTTTTCCTTGTACTTATTTATTTATTATTATTATTATAAAATTTGGCGGTGTTGGTATGAGACTGAATTTTACAATAGCCTTAATATTCAAATTGTCTATTAAAAATAGCTCCTTTTAGAAAGAGTTCATTAATCATATTAGTCCTAAAAGTTACCCCACTAGGTCAGATCTTTATGATAGCTAGATGATGACGTGTTTAATTACGTGTCAAGGTAACATGACGTGTTAATGCCACGTGTTACAAAATAATTGATTATGTCATAACATGATATGAAATAACCAATCATTCTGTAACACGTGGCATTAATATGACATGTCTTTATGTCACGTGGACGTGACTCATATCATTTAAATTGGAGACTTTGCATGACTTTTATATATTGGCCACTTAAAAGTGTTTGTCTAACTTACAAAAAAGGGTTAAAAATTAATATTTAATTTTAAAAGTATAAATGTAAATAATTATTAAATATTCAAAATTTGCGATAAAAAATAAATTAGGCAAAAGTTAAACACTAAGTTACAGACACCATAGAATTCACCTTTACATATTTGATGTTCATAGAAGAATGGTGAGTTATATGATCTTAACTAACCTCAGTAAAGCAGAATACTGTATTTTGAAGTGGATTGTTATGACATTCTGAACCCTCAACTCTTGACTTCTTAATGAATCTTTTTTCAAGTTTGACTTGCGGTTCCGCCTCTAAAGCGTGATTGTGAGCTGAGATTTTAGCAGGGGGGAGAAAGAGAAGAGTTCAACAAGTAACTGTATGAGTCTGTTTTACACTTATGACCCTTTTTTGCCCCTTCGAAACCTCAATTCATTGTGTCCGGGAGTAAAATGAACTCACAACTACTCTTAAAACCCCTTCAGTTTCCTCTATGCTTAATTACAATATGCTTTCTTCATTGCTGATTGCATGTTTGAATTTAAATAGGATGAGAAGGAGATACAGAAAACTGCATTCAAGCAGCATGCTGTGCTGCGGGACGCCACTGATTTCAGATACGGCTACAAACTTGTTGTAATGTCCTTATACTTTGTTTATATGCCTCAATATTTTAAGGCCATCTTTAAATATTTCTAGTGTTGGAAGTGAACATCTCACAATCTTTGAAAGGAAGAGTCCTGCTTGTTTATCTAACTTATCAATATGCTGAATTTGCAGGAGAATAACAATATAAGAGCTGCACTTTCTACGTCGGATGTTGTTGAGGTGAACATTCACAAGATTTTCTTTACTACTACTACTGTTATTGATGTTATCATTTTTAATGTTTCTCGAACAGAGTACTTTGGTATTTTCATCTAAATTTTCAATCTTCCTGCATTAGATAGCACATGTTCTTAAAGATGGAAAGTGAGGATCCTAGTTGTTTGTATTGATGGATTTGCAAAAAATTGGAAACATCATTAACACTCAAAGATTTAGGTTTAAGCAAGTAGATCAATGATTGCCAGATAGTCTATATTACAAACTTTATGTGTCATGATTATTAAATCACTTTCCCCCAAAATTTTAAATTGTCAAATGGAAGCACATGAATAGACTTATTCTAACATGTTTTCTTGCATAAGAGTCTTTTTTGGAGATGAAACATGTTGAAATGATTTTAGTATTTTACATTGAACCATATAGCCATATACTTCCTACTTTTAATATTTTTAGAACTTAATGTTCCAAAAAAATTAACTAACAAACTCTGTTGATGATTTTCCTCTAACATGTATTGTGGTTTGCATGTCCATTTTGAAGCTTCCAACACCGGATAAGCTAAAAACCGTACTTGATAAAGTGAAAGACTTCTTTGGAGATGCAAAGGAGTCCTTTGGAAAGATAACGGCCTTGGGCTCTACTGAAACTGAGGAGTCTGAGGGAGGTACAAAAGAAAAGTCCAAGTGAGTTTCCATGTATATATATATTTTTTTATTTTCTTTGCTGCAAGTATAATTTACCCAAAGGGGAAATAGAGTATATTTTATACCATGCTCAATGAAGGGGATCCTTGGAGCAACAACTGAGTTGTCTCAGTGGATCACGGGTTCAAACCGTGGAATCAGCCACTGATATAATTATCGGCTCAGGCTGCTTATATTACTCTCTTTGGATGTGGCCCTTCTCCGGACCTTGCATTACCGCGGGTCGCGGGATGTTTGTGCACTGGCTGTCCTTTTATATGACCCTCAATATTCATGTATTTTATATAATGTGATGCTTACCTCCTGAGTCTCGTGTCAAGGAGCTCAGCGTAATTTACCATTCTTCTGTTTCTCTGCTACATATTGCCTTTGGATGCCCACATTTGGTGTGGTATCTCTGATTATGGCTGGTAATTCTCAAAGTTTGTGTTGTTCTATACCATTCTGTGCCAATGCCAGGGTTAAAGGATGAATCTGTTGCTGGGATCTATTTGCTTCGTTAGTTACGAAGCAGCCGATGACTGTATGAGCTCCGAAATATTCGTGGTATTTGTGGGATTGGTTAATGGAAAAGGTGCCATGCACAACAATGCTGCTCATGGTCTTGTTCTTATATATCTGTAGACATAACATGACTTTTATATTTCTTGAGAGTGAAACACCACTTTTATGTTGCTGATCACAAATGCAATGGCATCACTATCAGTTCAAGAGATTCCTAGAACTGTTGTACAAATTATTTGTTGTAATATCCATACATTTATTTCACACAAATTCATTAACTTTATTTGGAGTTGCAAGTTATCAAGCTATTAAGAGTATCTTAGTGATAAATTTGGGCAGAATGTGAGAATTTAGGTTTAAAAACTAATGAAATGAAAAAAAAAAAAGGAAGATGTATAACTTACATTCAGAAGTCCTAATAATAGTTCTAATATTAATCCTTTAGATGCCAATGATTTGTAATTATTTTGTTGTCTTGTCAGTGAAAATACACAAAGCAGGCATAGAATGGCAAGTTTTTAAAAATACAAAAATTGAAAAATAATAATTTTTATTTAAATAAAGAACGTTGTTATGAAGATTTTTTTTAAGCAAACAAAATAAATTATTTACTAAGATATACAAAGTTGAGAATATTTGTGTTTTTTTTTTTTTGTTCGATGGATTGGACAATCCCCAATCCTAGGTTACATACTCACATACCCACCCACACTAACCTAGCCACTGCTAGGATTCGAACTTGTGTGGCTTTGGATTGAAGCAAATACTTTTGCCACTGAACCACATGCCTCAGCCACAGCAATGCAATGGTTTAACTCTTCTCCTCGGAATCTTCAAGTCAGTTTTGATAGTGAGAATTTTTAGTGAGAATCCAATATAATTTTTGTCTTTTCATACTGAGCCCAATTTAGCTTGATAGATATAATGTAAAAAAAGCAACTCTGATTGAATTTAGATTGGATTTGGACTTGGACTATGTCCCTAGTAAAGTCCAACTATGGGAAAGGGAATAATTGCACTCCCACTCCATCCCTTCGGAGAAGCTTTAAAGTCCAACTCTTAGAAAGGGGGTAATTGCTCTCTCACTCCATCCCTTCCCAGAAGCCATCAACCACCCACCTCCTCTCTCAATCTATTTATTTTATTTCTATTTCAATTTTAATATATTTTTTTATTCAATTTGAGTTCTTATCTTCTTGTTATCCTTTTTTCTGATCAGAATGAGAAAAAGTAAAACATACCTGAAAAAGAAAGTTGAAAAAAGTAAGAAGTTGTGCTGAAAATAGTTTGGAGAAAAATAGCAAAATTGAAGGTGGAGAAGATGGAGAAGAAATGCGTGTGGAGTAGATTACGGAAGAGAATGAATTTTAATGATCATCTGAGTTTGGGGCATTATTTTGTACTAGCCCCAAGGCTCATGAAATAAGTTACGGTTTTAAACTCGAAAGATCGTTGTATTAATATGGAATCTTTAGCATTGAAATATAATCCCAAAAATTTAGAAAAATGTACCATCAAGGTAAATTAAAAGGATATGAAACTGTTATATGAAAATGAGGAATGCTAGGAGCAATTTTGGTGTTTTGTAATTATCAATTAACTATTAATAGTGTTTTTAATGATGTGAGATTACATCTAATGGTAGGAGATCACTCACTTTTATTTTGATGGTTAAGTGCTGGCTAAAAAATACAAAAATTACTGCCCGTAAACTTTTCTATATGAAAATAATATTATAAATAACAGAATATGAAAGGGAGGTACATAATCTCAGATACTCGTTATCTCTTTATTCTGAAGAAAATTACTTATGATATTTTTTTTTTTTACTTTGACCGTCGCTAAAAATAATTTTCAACATTTTGATCATGGATAAATGATACGATATTATATCAAGAAATATAGAAAATTATATAAAAATCAAAGAAAATAGAATAAAGATCTCTTGAATTAGGGTCGAAGAAGGGAATTAGAATTTTCAATTATATGATGCATATCGACACTATTATCGCATAGTCTTATTTATGACATAATATTTTAGTTGAGTTATAGACTCAATACTAATCCTAACACTACTCTTCCCTTTAAAAACAATCTTACCCTTAAGGTTGCGGGGAAAAAAAATATAAATCCTAAGTAAAATTTTAAATGTAAATTACAATGAATAAAAAAATTAATTAAGACTAAACTAATATTTTCTATGCTATTGCTTAAAATAAAAATTTACCACCAAAATTTCATTATTTAAAATGAAAATCTTTAGTGAGAATCCAATATAATTTTTGTCTTTTCATAGCTGAGTCCAATTTAGCTTTATAGATAAAATATAGAGAAAGCGTACTCTAATCCAATTTAGATTGGATTTGGACTTGGAATATGCCTCTAGTGAGGTCCAACTCTGGGAAAGGGGATAATTGCTCTCCCACTCCATCCCTTCCCAGCAGGGGTGTGCATGGTCCAGCCTAGTCCGAAGATCCGGCCCGGCCCGACCCGAAAACCTGGTTCGGCCCCGAACACTGTAGGGGCTAATTTGGTGTGATTTCACCGGGTCTAGGGCCGGGTAAAGGTCTCAAAAATAGACCCGGTCATTATTTCGGGTCGGGTCTGGGCCAAGGCTCGGGTCACCCGAACTCAGCTCGGTGGCCCAGCCATCATACACAATTAATATTTTGTGTTATTAGTGATGGATGATAGTTATTCTTATGTGAAATTTAAGTATTGTAAACCTTAATATTTTGTTTTATTAGTTATTATAAGACTATAAGTTAATGTTTTATGTTTAAAATGCATAAGATTTTAGACAAATGCATAATATTGTGTTATTTGTATTGATTTAAATATTTGGTGTTATTAGACAATATTAGTATTGATTATGGATATGCTTTAATTTTAGAGAAGAGTTGGTTCTTGTTATATTTTTCTAAATGAATTTTACCATGTCAAATAATAGTTAGAGTCTTGAAAATTTGGATATTTTCACATGCTAGCTTATAAGAAAGTATCAAGGTAATATAATGTTAGCGGCCCGATTTTCACCCAGTATAATCGTGGCCCGAAAGTATATAGGTTTCATCAGGTCTAAGGCTGGGTTCAGGTCTAATAAACAGGTCCGGTGTATATTTTGGGTCGGATCTGGGTCACATCAAACCCGGTTTCACCCGACCCATGCACACCCCTACTTCCCAGAAGCATATGCGCAAGAAATGGCGATGCTCTCAAGTTGTTGTTGGATTGCAAAACCTCCATAATCAGTATTATTGCAGAATTTTACCAGAAAATCTATAGCATGCCTCCTATAAACTCTGGGCCTCAGCTCTGGTACATTTTTAGAATTTTAAAATTTTCAGACAGAGACCAGCTTTTCTCTCGTAAGGAGAGCTGTTTCTCTCTAGGTAGCTAGAGCTGTGACCTTAAGAAGAATACGGTGCTCCTCCTATTAGCGGAGCTTCATCCGATCTCGTCATTCCACTTCAAACACGTTACCAACATCTTTAGAGTCTACAATCACTTTTTTATGTCTGGAACCAAAGACGAGTGTGGTGGTGAAGCCAATGTCTAATCCCACAAGAGAGGATTATAGAGGAGATGTTTTAGAACTGCAAGACAATGCAGAGGCTAGGAAAGCACCAGCAAATCAAAAACTAGTAGGAAAGGTACTAACAAGCAAAAATCTAAATGCAACAACAGTTAAAAAATCCATAGACAAAATGTGGGGTAACCTTCAAGGTTTGGTCATCTCCAACACAGAAACAGAGTCTTATATTTTCAATTTCAGCAATCAAGAGGATCTACAATGACGGTCCATAGAGGGTGTTGGGACATATGCTGAGCCTGCAATGGTGGAGACCCAAGGTGTCTGAGTATGAGGTAAATTATGATCTTCTTCCTATTTGGATTCAAATACATGGTTTATCCCTAGATAAGATAAATAGAGAGAATGCTAAAAAAATAGGAGCTGCTGTGGGAAGAGTGATTGAAGTGGAGGATCCTTTTGTGGAAAGAAATTTACTCAGAACCTTCTTAAGAATAAGGGTAGAGTTAAATACCCTTATTCCTCTAAAAACTGGATTTTGGTTTTAAAGAAGAGAAGGAAATTATTCGTGGGCTAAGATAAAGTATGAAAAGCTGTGTGATTACTGCTATAATTGTGGAAGGATTGGTCATGATGGGAGAGTATGCAAAATGGAAATGGCTATGGCAGTTGAAAATCCAGAACTACCAAGATATGGTCCAAATCTTTCAGTTGCGGGAGTAAGACCGATTGCTGCTTTAGCTGCAAGGTTTGGCATTCAATTACAGAAGCAAAGAAACAGTGATAGGGAGAACCAGATTTGGGAGGCGCGTGAAGAAAGCCTATGGAATGGAGAGTCCAAGCAAAAGGAGCCAAGAGATGAGATAGGGTCAAATCAGCAGCATGGTATGTTTGCAGAAGCTAGTATGATTAGTGACAACCAAGAGAGGGTAGATGATACAGATAAAAGACAGAGATTGAGACACATGGAAGAAGAAATTACAGTTGGAGAAAATAAAGGGCTAGATGAAGAGAATGTGACTAGAAAGGGTGATATGACTTATTGGAAAAGCAAGAACGGACAGAGTAGAGACAGAAGAATGGAAGTAGAAGGAGGATATGAAGCAGAAGAGGCTGATGTTATGAGTTGTCAGAACCCCTTTCAAGAAAGATCTAGAGAGGATGAAAGGAAGAGAAGAGCTAATGAATATATTGGGCCTAACCAATTGGGCCTAAGTGGGAAGCACAAGTCTCAAATGAAGCAAATTGAGCTAGACATAGAAATATTAAAAGGAAAGAAGGCCTTGGAGATGGAGGTTATGAAAGTGGGCTGGGCAAATAATAATAAAAATTTCAATATAATGGGTCAAAGCCTTTCACTAAACAGATCAGCAGAAAAGAATACTTGTCTTAAAATAATAGGAAAAAAGGGAAAGAAGACACAAGTGCATGGAACTGAAATAGGGGAGTATTATTTTGTGGAACTTTCGAGTGATGATGACGATGATGATAAGACACGAACCAGCAAGGAGGAGAAGGTACCAGAGGCATTGGTGATAGAGCTGGTGCATGGCATCAACCAAAAGCTGAAGATCAAGAGAAAGTGGGAAGAGATTAGGCAGCAAGAGATAACAAGAGCAGGGACAAGTATTGATGATCAAGAGAGCGAAGAAGAGACAAGTAAGAGAACCAGAAGGGAACTAGTCAAAGGAGGTGAAATGATGGCATAATGGGTTTATATGAAGATGTTACTGGTGAATATGGACACAAGGATGAGGAGGCGGGCCTAAACATGCCCCACCCTCAGCCATGAGTGTCATTAGTTGGAACTGTCGTGGGATGCGGCTCCTGCAACAGTATCCGAATTGTTTAATCTGTGTAGACAGATAAAACCCGCCATGGTTTTTTTGATGGAAACTAGAGCTAAACAAGAATATTTCAATAGAGTTAGGAGAAAGTTACATTTTGATAAATCCTTTTGTGTAGAATCCCGGGGGATGTCTGGCGGTCTATGTCTTTTCTGGAATAATGAAATTAATGTTGAAGTTTACTCGTGGACCAATAATCTTATTAACGTAAATGTGAGGGACAAAAAAGGGAATAAATAGATCAGCCACTTTATTTATGGAAACCCAATGTATTTACAGAGAAAGAAGCTGTGGAGAGAATTGGCAGCTAATACGGAAGATCCGCTGACTCCGCAAATGTGCATAGAAGAATTTAATGATATCTTAAGCCAAGAAGAGAAGATTGGGATGCATCCAAAACCAGTTAGTCAAATGATAGAATTCAGAAATTTTGTGGACTGCAACGGCCTAATGGACTTGGAGTTGCAAGGGGAAAAGTTTACGTGGTTCAGTAATACAAGAAGTGGGTTCATCACGAGGGAGAGGATTGATAGAGCTCTAGCGAATTGGAAATGGAGGAAATTGTTCCAACATGCCAAATTGGAGTCCATGCCTGCAGTAAGCTCGGACCATTGTCATATTGTCTTAACACCGGAACCAAAGGAAAAATGCAAAAAAAATTTCAAATTTGAAACTTTTTGGGAGGATCACAAGGAATGCGAGGAGATCGTTAGAAAAGGGTCGAATAGGAGAACAAAGAGGGTCAGCGGATGGGGTAGCTTAATTGATAAGATGAATAACTGCAAAAAAAAATTACAGAGTTGGAGTAAAAAAACATTTACTAGAGCGGATAAAGAGATAGCTAGGCTACATAAGGAACTTCAGCATCTTCAAACAGCGAATTTTTCAGTAAATCAACAAGAAAGGATAGTGCAAATTAAGGAAAGAATTAAACAGTTATGGAAACAAGAGGAGATGTATTAGCGGCAAAGGTCAAGATTAAAATGGATACGACTTGGGGACAAAAACACAGCATTTTTTCATGCAACAACAATCCAAAGAAGGAATAGGAACATGATTGAAAAGCTTAAGAACTCACAAGGAGAGTGGGTCTATGGAAGTGTGGAGGTGATGAAGCTCATTGAAGACTATTATACTGATCTATTCAGGGCCTCACAAAGCAAAAATCTGGAACAGTGTGTACAAAAAATTTCAAAGAAAGTGACTCAAGAGATGAACGAGGGGTTAACAAAGCAAGTAACAGAAGAGGAAGTTAAGGAAGCAGTTTTTAGCATGGGAGGTTTAAAGGCGCCAGGTCCGGACGGGCTCAACGGTTTGTTTTATCAGAGGCACTGGAATGACATAAAAAACGAGGTATTTGATGTGGTTAGAGAGTTCTTTACAAATAAATCTTTACCTGATGAAATTAGTGAAACAACGATAGTCCTTGTTCCTAAGATTAAACAACCATAAAGCCTGAATCACCTTAGACCTATCAGTTGTTGTAACTTCATCTATAAGATTATTTCAAAGATTCTAGTAATGAGGCTGAGAAAGATTCTAGACAAAGTGGTGTCCCCGACTTAAAGTGCCTTTGTAGGAGAGAGGTTAATTCAGGATAATATAGTGATAGTTCAAGAAGTACTACATAGTCTTAGAAGGAAAGGAAGGAGGGGATCAGAAAACTTAGCTATCAAGTTGGACATGAATAAAGCATATGATAGAGTGGAATGGAATTTCTTAGAAAAAGTGTTAAGGGCTTTCGGGTTCACTGAGAATTGGGTACAACTACACATGAAGTATGTCAGAAGTGCGAGCTACAGGTTCAAAGTGAATGGAGAGTTGTCACAGAAGGTGATACCCCAAAGAGGTCTGAGGCAGAGGGATCCTGTATCTCCCTATTTGTTTATAATAGCAGCCGAGGTTTTCACGATTCTTATGAATGAGGCTCAAACAAATGGGGTTATATCTGGTTTCAAAGTCACACCCAATGCCCCTACCATCACTCACCTCCTATTTGCAGATGACTGTATTATTTTAGCTGAGGCAAAGGAAGAGGAGATATACCAGATCATTTTGATTCTAAATGAATACACTGAAGCATCAGGTCAACGTATTAATTTAGAAAAATCAGGTATAATTTTTGGAGAGCAGGTGTCGATACAAGTAAGAGTGAATATTGAAGAAATACTTGGTATAGCTGCGTGGGATAATCCAGGAAAGTATCTTGGCTTACTAGCACAATGGAGAAGATCCAAGAATAAAGCATTGGCATGGATAGCGGAACGAGTGATGAGTAAGTTGGAAGGATGGAAAGAGAAGCTATTAAATCAAGTAGGGAAGGAGGTATTGATTAAAGCAGTAGTTCAAGCAATTCCAACATACGCGATGAATGTGGTTAAATTTCCTAAGAACTTTTGTCAGAGGTTAAGTGCCAAAGTGGCAAAGTTTTGGTGGGCGACACCTGACAAAGAACGCGGAATACATTGGAAGAGTTGGGATAAGATAACTATGAGTAAAAAAGATGGAGGTTTGGGTTTCAAAAATTTTCATGTTCAGAATTTAGCTCACTTGGCCAAGCAAGCATGGAGGATTGTAGAGAATCCGGAGTCTCTGTGGGTTAAATTTATGAAAGTAATATACTTCCCAGATTGCTCTTTTTGGGAGGCCCGAAGGAATGCAAAAGCATCCTAGATGTGGAGTAGTATTCTAAAGGGGAGGGACTTTCTGAGGAAGAACGGTAGATGGAATATTGGGAATGGAAGGAAAGTAAAGGTGTGGGAAGATAATTGGATTATAGGTTCCAAGAAAATTCAGAATGAACAACATAGGGAGGTGCAACTTGTTAGTGAACTGATTGATCCAGGGGAGGGGTGGAATTCTAGAAAGATCAATTCTATCTTCAGTTCAGAGTTAAAAGATAAGATTATTAAAACTCCTATTAGCTTATTAGATATGGAGGATTGGTTGGTGTGGGCATATACTTTGGATGGATCCTACTCTATTAAGTCAGGCTATTACGTGGCAAAGAAGGAACAAATGGAATTGAATGGGGGAGAAGCATCCACAAGCAGTGACTTAAAGGAGTTATGGGCAGAAATTTGGAAGATTAGAGTTCTTCAAAAAATAAAGACATTTGTATGAAAAGCTGCACATAATATCATTCCAGTGAATGAGAACCTGTTCAATAGGAGAATCGCTAAGAGCCCTATGTGTCAAATTTGTAACTTAGAAATTGAAAGCACAGAGCATGCTATTCTGTTGTGTCCCTGGACGAGGGCTGCCTGGTTCGGTGTCCAGTGCCAGAAATGCCCAACTACAGATATAGTTTAATCATATGAAAAGTGGGATTTGGAATATATAAAGAAAATCAAACGAAGCGTAAAAACAGGGCAAGATGTTTTGATTAGCAGGATAGCCTATCTTAGCTAGGAAATATGGAAGACTAGAAATCAAGCAGTGTTTCAGAAAATAGGGATTAATCCAACCAGCACAATTCACAAAGCAAAAATGGCAGAGATACATTTCATAGAAGCAACACAGGATAAACAGACAGAAAATCAACAACTAGTAAAAAGAAGAGATAGAACCATTACCTGGAGACCTCCCCCAGAGCCTTGGGTAAAGGCAAATGTTGATGCATCCTTTAAAGCAACAACTGGGACAGGAGCCACTGCAGTGACGATCAGAGATAGCACAGAAAATCTTGTATTTGGGGCAACAACAAAAATTATGGCGTGTTCTAGTCTAGCATCAGAAGCTTTAGCAATCAGGCATGCCATTATTCTATCAAAAAATATGGAGATAAAGAAGGCGTTAATAGAATCAAATAATTTAATGCTAGTGCAGACGTTAAAATAAAAAAGTAGAATAGGTGAAATTGATCCCATTTTATTAGATATTTTTTAACTCACAAGAGGGGAAACCAAATTTGGTTTCACATGGACTCCAAGAGAAGGAAATCGGCTAGCTCACAAGGTTGCAGCATTGGAAGCTATGGGAGCATTGGAGAGATCGTGGATCATCAGACTGCCTTCAGAGATAATTGTACAAATACGCAAAGATGCACCCTGCAAATTGAAACGGCATAATTGTAATGGAAGAGCATCCACGAATAGAAGTGTAGCGATGGCAGGAAAAAAGAAGACAGCAAAGCGCGGGATCGGAATATCGACACAGTAGTCTATAAGGCGCAGGTATCAAAATAACTTCCGATGGAAGGCGACGATAGCTTTTGGCAAGCTCACGCTGCAAGAGGCTCTGGCGACGTCTTGTAGAGGTCCTACGTGGTGTTGTCATTAGGAGTAGTTCTTTATTGTGGAGCCGGATAACCCATCAACCATCATTACTTAGCGGCTGCGGCGGTTACCTGAATCAGAGATGAAACGTGAATGAGTTGGCTATTTTGAATTTTGAATGTGCTACGAAATTTGATTCATCAAAAAGATTAAAAGAGAAAATTGGAAGTTGGTTTTAGATAAGGGAAACCAGATTGGGTTCAAGTTTTGGGTGAATTATTTTGTTGGGCTCATAGCCCATGACCAAAAAATAAAAAATTTTAGACAGAAAGAATACCATTATCAAAAATAGGAATAGTCTCAAACACTGCAATGTGATCTAAATTCTTTGAATCATTGTTAGTTTTAGATTCAAAATGAAAAGCTTGTGATGAATTATTTAATAAAAATACTATTTAATACTATATTATATAGAGAAAATTTTTTAGATAAGGGAAACCAGATTGGGTTCAAGTTTTGGGTGAATTATTTTGTTGGGCTCATAGCCCATGACCAAAAAATAAAAAATTTTAGACAGAAAGAATACCATTATCAAAAATAGGAATAGTCTCAATAGTCTCAAACA
>NC_029794.2:14392801-14393280 GCF_000816755.2 Arachis ipaensis | reverse complement strand
AACATTTTGTTATTTTATTGATATTCAAATATAAAATATTTTTTAAATTATTTTTAATGTCTTTTTTAATTATTAAAAGTATTTAAAATATTTTTTA
The DNA here is from genome assembly GCF_000816755.2 of Arachis ipaensis. Taxonomy (NCBI): domain Eukaryota; kingdom Viridiplantae; phylum Streptophyta; class Magnoliopsida; order Fabales; family Fabaceae; genus Arachis; species Arachis ipaensis. Next base: position 14,393,183 of record NC_029794.2, on the reverse strand, counting down.
TTTTAATAAATAAGAATATATATTATTTCTAAATTATTTCAAGAATATATATTAAGAATAAGACTGGACACGCTGATACATGATAATATTTAGGTGTTCAAGTGTATTTGGAGAAGAATTTTTTAATTTTTTATTTTTTATTAAGACACAATTAGACACAGCAAACACGCATGTCGGACGAGTATCGATGAGTGTCGTGTCCGAAATGTGTCCGACACGCGGACACGACAACTCAGCAAAGTATCCGTGCTTCACATGTCATAATATTTCGTCCAAAAGTATTTTGCCTTCACTTCATTTGAAAACACTACAATAATTTAACACATTGAGGTTGTCAAATGGTGCAAAGGAATTAAAAAATATATTTTAAAGACAATAAAAA
>NC_029794.2:14390930-14392253 GCF_000816755.2 Arachis ipaensis | reverse complement strand
CGGTTTAATTTGCAAATAAAACATCAATAATGGGTGGATGATTTTAAAGAGGTTGGGAGGACACATTGATGGAAAGTTTTTTTTTTTTTGTATTATTTAAGAATTTCAAAGTGTCAAAATACACATTTTACATGTTCAAAATATAAATTGAATACAAAACAAAATTAAGTGAGATTATATACATTTTTTACTAATAAAAAGGTGATAAAATAAAGTTCAATGTTAAAAATTTATGGTAACCCACTTCATCTATAAATACACATACAAAGCACACATACACAAACACAAATCAATAAATAAAGCACACATAAAATCAAAGCTTGTTCAACAACTTGAACTAAAAAAAAAAAAAAAGAAGAAGAAGATCATGAAGAAACTAGAAGTGGAAGTAACCTCCAAAGAAATCATCAAACCTTCTTCTCCAACTCCAAAGCACCTTCGATGTTACCAACTCTCTTTTCTTGATCAAATATCTCCCATGGTCTACAACCCCACCGTTCTCTTCTACTCTCTCGACCAAATCACCCAATTCAACTTCAATGCAACCACCACCACCATCTCCAACCACCTCAAGAAATCTCTCTCCCTTGCCCTAACCCATTTCTACCCTCTTGCAGGGCGGCTCGACGGTGGCAAGGGTTTCATCGACTGTGCCGACGACGGCGTACCTTACATAGAAACAACAGTGAAGAATTGCAAGCTTGCTGAAGTTACTCATAATCCAATTCCTGGTATTAGAGATATTATATAGTTAGTACCTAGCTATTAGATATTTTAAAATTAGTGAAAATTCAAGTACAGTCAATTTTATATGAAGTTGATAGTTGAGAACTATTAAATAATTTGACTGATTTAATTAAATTATTATTATTTAACGCCTCTTATTTATCAACTTTACATGAAATTGATTGAACGAAAATTTTCACCTTTCAAATTTGTTACTAATTGGTTTCTTTTTGGACTAAAATGAAGTTACTATCTACATAATTTGATAGTTTGATACTTCGATGCATGTGGCCTTATACATATGTTGGGAAATAATTTTCGAAAATAACATGTTAAGTTCTTTCTTCACTTGAATAATATACAGATTTAATTAAATATTATTATGTTAATAAAAATAGCAACTTTTAAAATTATATATTAGACTCGTAAACTATAATCATATGTCTTTAATTACTAAAGCTTCTGAAATTTTTCTTAGTATATATGTATTTGTGTAAATTTTTTAGATTGGATAAACTATGTCATGGACTAAATATTATATTCTAACAAAAATAATCTCAAAAAGATGCAAATAATAAATAATTGAATAAGCCTCTA
>NC_029794.2:14361481-14390802 GCF_000816755.2 Arachis ipaensis | reverse complement strand
AAAGTATAGTTAATACTTAATTTGACTCCTAAAATTTGAAATTGGATCCAATTTGATCTTTAAAAATTTAATAGACTCAAGTTGGACCTCAAAATTTACAATCGTAACTTACATTAACCTTTAAACTAATCTCCGTTTATGACTTGTTGATTTGATAAATTAACCTGTTGCCATTTGGATTCTTTACTTAACTTCTATCTGATCAAAGATTTATTAGAATACCAGAAGTTTAATTATTGCTCCCAAAACCACAATTTTTAAATTGAAGTTGTTATTGTCATCTTTGTTAAGATATTAGAGAGTCAACCAAATTTTTAGAAGATCTAATAGGTCTTAGTCATGTGAAATTTATGTGAGGAATCCAAATCTTAGGAATCAGTTTAAATCTCCTCTTAAATTTTAAGGACCAAATTAGGTGTAACTCATTCAAAATGATATTTTTTCTTTTTCTAATAAAATTCCATCTTTAATAATCTTCGATGTAAAAACTTTTCTATGTACACTTTGATCATCTAATTTATTTATTTTTTGGTTGCCATATATGAATTTAAACACCAGGAGAACTGAACATTCTGGTTCCGTTCAAACTGGACGACATAACCAACATCATATTCGGAGTACAGCTGAACGTTTTCGACTGCGGCGGCATTGCAATCGGCGCGTGTCTTTCCCACCAAATCGCCGACGCCTTATCCTTCTTCAACTTCCTTAATCATTGGGCTTCCATTGCCACCAAAAAACGCAATCCACCAACTCCACAGTTTCTTTCATCAAAGCTTTTCCCACCGATAAACATCTCCGGCTTCGATCCGAGAAGCGGCATAACGACGGAGAACGTGGCGTGCAAGTTATTCTTGTTTGATTCAAGTGTTGTTGAAACCCTAAGAGAAAATTACGCAATGGAAAACAATAATGATGGGGAGAGAAAACCAACTCGTGTTGAGGCTTTATCTGCGTTCATTTGGGGCCGTTATGTGGCAGTTACAACAGAATGTTATGAAGATCCTGAGAAGAAGAAGAAGAAGAAGAGGAGAATGTATGCTGTGGTCCATGCTGTGAATCTAAGGCCGAAGATGGAACCGCCGTTGCCGGAAGATTCGTTTGGAAACTACTACCGAATCACCATGACGATTCCATCTTTGAATGCTCAACAAAAGTGTTATGGACTAGTGAAGCAGGTAATGTGAATTGCACTTATATATTTTTTATGCAAAAGTACAGGTAAACAATAAAAATACTAAATAAGGTCAATAATAGATATATTGGATATTTAATTTAATAGGTATCTAGATGATGGTGTTCATTATTTTTAATTGGATAGTTATTTCTTTTGATTCGATTTACTCATGCACAATTAACAATGACTGATGTTCAATTCACTAGGTATACAAATGGTTATTCTAATATTAAAATTTAGGAGATAATTTAAAAATAGAGTATCTTTTTATTTTATTTGATCAATTCTATAACTTATTGTTTATATTATTTACAAAAGTCATTGTCTACTTAGTAAAATTTTATTTTTATTTCTGTTTTATTAATATTCGATTTAAGATANGTTGTTTTTTTTAGTTAATCAAGATCTTCAAATCCGTCATAATAAGTAATTATCAACAATAACTGTATGATTTATGACCCATGCAAATGCATAAACATTATAAGATGCTTACAGAAGTTATTTATATCCCATTTCAAAAATACCACGCATATATTAAAAATTATCTATCAAATTAATTGTTATATATTTGTGTATTTTTTTTGTGACTATATATATATATGTATATATATATATGTGGGGAAGTTCAATCGTTGTTGTATTTTTAGATTGAAATTTTTTATTTATTAAAATTAAATTATAAATTTTTCTCTAAATAGATCATTTTTTACAAAAAAAAATAGTTGATTTCAGTAGAGAAGATGTTTTGTTTCACAAATTCATAACTATTTATGTTGGACCAAGTATTAGAAAAAAAAAATAGAAACCATAATAATTTATTGAAATTTGTCCACTTACTTGCAAAGCCCAAACATAAAAAATATCTTTTGGACAACGAAATTACAAGTCTTTCATGTAAATTGTTGCGTTCCACACTAGCCTAATAGATGTCAGAAGTGAACCGGTGTAAAGTTACTGGGTTACTGGGTCACTGGATCATTGGTTCAATCAGTGAGTCACTGGTCGAACCGATTAACCCGGTATAATTAAATAATTATATAAAATTTAATATTTTTTATTATAAGTATTTTTATTTTATTTTTATAAAAATAATTGCTAGAGAAAAAAAATATGGTAATTCCTCATGGGATATATTCTCTTTGGTTCTATATATATGGGACGTAGCTTCTATTTATTTATTAGTAAGATTTATTTTTCAGGTGAGGGATGAAATAAAGAAGATTGACAAGGAATACATTAGAAAACTTCAAGAGGGAAATGAGCATTTGGATTTCCTTAAGGATAGTTCAGAAAGGGTGCTTGTGAAGGGAGAATTCGTTTCATTTAGCTTCACAAGTCTATGTAGGTTTCCTCTCTATGATGCTGATTTTGGTTGGGGAAAACCAACATGGGTAGGTTCACCTGCCTTAACTTTTAAGAATCTTGTTGTGTTTTGTGACACTAAGAATGGCGGTGGCATTGAAGCCTACGTTAGCTTGAAGATGGAAGACATGGAAAAATTTGAAGCAGATAAGGAGTTGCTTGCTTGTGTGAACAAAAATAAGCCATAGAGTATCTTGATTTTGATTAATGAATGTATCATCATGTGTATGATTGTGCAATGTAATTAACTAATAATGAAAACATCAGTTAAGGTTAGTGTTCGAAGGTTGTTAAGAGTACCTGCAAACTAATAATGTGGATGGTCCAAGCACACTGGATAACTCCTCCAAATACTTTTTGAACGGTGGTTAAGAGTACTTCAATGGATTTTAACGTCAAAATCAATAGGCATTTTAGCAGAATAGTGTTAACATAAAATTATCAATTACCTAAAGTGTAGAAATATTTATAGAAATAAGTGTAGGTGTTTATTTTAGAATGAGAAGTAGTCCTGCTGCAGGTCATGCAGCGATTACAGTTAGGGTGAACAAATTCAGATCCGATTCACAATATTTATGGTATCTATATTTGATCTGTGTAACATCCTATCACACAGAGCTTTACGCTTAAGGCATAAAATAGAAGTGGTGTGATATTACCACCTCTAAAATAAAATATATATACAATAATATTGAAAGAGATACAGTACACGAGGAGCCTTGAAAAACGGATAAAACAAAAACGTATAATAAAAAGCGCAACGCTCAGAAAACATGATTACTTGCGTGTGAAGAAAACTAAGGTTCACTAATATATATACACAAAAAATAAGAGTAGAGGGTCAAGATTACAAAATAACAAGCTCCTAACTCTAGCATGTGAAGCTAGGGCTGACCGGAGAATATTTATACATATATATATACATAACCCAAAGTCCAAAATACACATATATAAGACCCTAGTTCTCCATAAACCTCTAAAAGGTACAAAATAACACAAGTATATATATGGAGAGTCTATACACATATATCAAAAGACCAAAAGTAAAACTCCAAAATGTATCCACTTCGCTGCAGAAGCCTAGCGAGGTGCCGCTCGACCTGCATCTAAAAAACAACAATATAGTATGGAACGTTCTCAGCATAGTAAGGGTGCCACGCACATAAGATATAAGGTCGTGGAAATGTCAGAGGCAATCCTAGAACGCCGACACTCAAATTATAAAACTTAAGGAACTAAAACAGAACCCAAAACTCAAGGTGGTTATCTAAGGCTTTCTAAACTAAACTAATTCCTTAGATCTAACTAAACTTAAATAGAACCCTAAATCTCTCCGCCTTTCCTCCGTTGGAAAAGACAAATAAGCAGACAATGACAAACACAAGTAGGATGCAAGTAATACAAATAGTAAGGATAACAATTAGCATATTATAGTCACTTAGGCAGTCTCAATTAATGCACAAACAAGCAAAGTCACACAAATACATATGATGAATGTCTATCCTATTGGCCGTGAGCTCACGCGTCGGTTAATTGCCAGAACCCGACATACCCGGTAACTAACTCGGATACCGTCTCTCGAGTGCGCATCTCCAGGAGGCATAAGATCGGGGGTTTAGTGCTCTATCACCTTCTCTTGGAGGCATACACTAGGGGAAAATAAATCGGGAGATTAGTGTCATACCACCTTCCCCTAGTGAGGCCGTGCCATACCGGTCGGGGGTTAGTATCCTACCACCTTGCAGACAGAGAGAGAAAGAATGTGAGAGAATACATCGGGGAATTAGTGCCCTACCACCTTCTTCACATCCCACAAAACACAATTACAAGGAATACGGGAGAATAAGATCGAGGGATTAGCGCCCTACTGCTTTCCCCGCATCCAACACATCAAATATCATCTCTATGTCCATTTATTTTCAAAGATTCATCATCATTATTCCTTTATATTCATACAGTATAACCATGGTGTCTCACACATACATCTCATATACTTGCATCTTTATACTCAATTCATTATTTAAAAGTAAGCTTACCAAGCTAGCCCTTCTTCCTAGCTTCTACTCATTACTAGGCATGCTATTAAGATCTAGGGTTAACAGAATGAAAATAGAGGTTTAGAGGTTGAAATTTGAACTTTAAACATAAAAATTCATTTTTTGCTGAAACAGGGGTCACGCGTACGCAACCGTGCATGCGTACGCGTGCGCGCCAGGTAGAAATGCATGGTCGCGTGTGACCATGTTCGCGTATGCAAAATCCTCAGGTCACGCGTACGCGTGGGCGTACATTTTGTCAAAAATTTGACTAAGTCTAAAAATCTGCAGAATTGAGTTTTAAATCCCAAATTTCTAACACGCATAACTTTTTTGTTTCAAATCATTTTTCATCCTTTCTTTGAACGGTGTAAACTTCACGGACTCAATTTTTATATAAAACAGATTTGAAACAATTTAGGGGTCTGAAAGTCGAGTTATGACTCGCCGAAGTTCGGCCGAAAATCCACTTTTTCCCCAAAACCTTAAACCTCAATTTTCTTTCAAACCAAACTCAAAACCAAACTTCTATACCAACATTCAACTAGCAATATACCAAGGCACACCAACACCGTACTAAATTGTTCACATCACACCACCCTCAGTCATACTTCATTGTTATACAATCTCAAACCTAAATACCTCATTTTACATCAACAATATCATCATGTACTTACTCTATATATATAATCATATCATCACCAACTCAATACTCACTACAACAATTCCTTAAGATAGCGACGGTTTTTTTGCGGCGGTTTTATAAATGCGCCGCGAAAAGACAAACTGCGACACATATAGCGGCGGTTAAAGGTTGGGGCTGCAATCAGGCCGATATTTAGCGGCGATATTGCTGTCAGGTTGACATTTAGCGGCGGTTTTTTTTAAACCGCCGCTATATTGCCGGTCTGGTTAGCATTTCGTGGCGTCTTTTCGAAAACCGCCGCGATATGTCCACCGGTGACTTCTTGTTAGGCATTTTGCGGCGGTTACGTTTAAACCGCCGCAAAATGCGTATTACCACATATTCCATTGTTCTCTTTAGTAAACCATCTTACGTTTAATCTATTTAAGTAACGATTACTATCTGAAGATACTTATGTTTAAATCATTGTTACTTAAACTCGTAACACTTTTTCTACATTTGTTTTACGTTAAAAATATTCACAAGTTACTTGTAAACTCTATATATGTTAACTCATGTGAACAAATTTACCAATAAGATTTTCTTGATGACGTTATTAGCATTTAAAAACTGCATTCAATCATGGATGTAAAAGAAGAAAATAAAATCAAACTCTAATATTTATGAAGTTAAAACAAAGTTCTAGAGAGCATAAATCAAAGTTACTTCTCTTTGAAGTTATGCCTTACTAAACCTAAATCAAGAATAAACACGTACAACTGCGACCCAAATCATTAAACTAAGGAAATCAGCGTAACTGTTATATTAAAAGATCAAAATTTCTCTCCAACATCGTATTGACCCGGCGAAAAATACTCTGTTATGAATCTATGGGCTTCACGTTTCAGAGGATCTGATATTTCATCTCCATACCATGGCATTTTATTCAGATCAAAGCACATTTTCTTAACATGTATATCATCTTGTTTATCTTGTTTGTCTTCTAAAGTTTCTTCCTCTTCATCCGGAACCTTATTCAGATCAAACTGCATGGATCTATCGATTGCGACAGAGGATACATCATCTAAAATGTCTTCTGAATCAGACTCTTCTCCATCTAGACTGTCAGGAACTATTTCTCCGGAATATTCAGGTAAGACTGAAAATATCAACATGCACATAATAGAATGAGTATACATAGAAGAAATTGAGAACTCTGGAGTCATTAAATACTGACTTAGAAAAAAAACCAAACTATAAGATGCTAAGACAATTTTAAAACTAAACGCAATATTTTCGACAATTACCATCACCCTTGTTAGTAGTTTGGGCAATTTTCTTAAACAGAAGCTCTATAGCAATTGTTGTGATTGCAGAGGATGACGAAAACTCCTCATTTTTCATCGATCCTGTTCCACCGTCATGTTATGTTCACTATTGTTTTCAAAACGTAACACTAGTGAAATTATATTGCTTAATACATAGCAAGATTATGATAAATGTAACCCTAAGAAAAACAACAGCTGTAGAAGGAATAAAGATTTAACGTAAACTAACTTTTCGTATTAAAATCGTTGAAAGAACCAAAAAGTTTGCTTTTACTCATGAGAATTCACAATAACATAAATATTTAACTGCAAAAAAAAACTACATAAGTATAAAGTAACCAAAGAAAACAACGTACAACGCTGAGATTATTTAACTTAGTTTATGACAGAAATATCATTTTTAAATTACATTAACATGCTTCATACAATGCATTACGCGACATCATCGAAATTCTCTGAGGCATTTTCTATGAGGCCTTCTATATCTTCCTCCCTTGTCAACAGTAAATCTCCAATGTCACCTTTCGCTGACATGTTCAACCCTGACTGTGGAGAAAAACCAACTTCATCTTCTTCATTCTCTTCTCCCATGTCATACAAATCCCTTGGTTTCACATGAACCACAACACTCCATTCTTTAGCTACTTCATCATCCACATAGTATACAAGCTGAGCCTCTGATGCCAATATGTACGGTTCATCTTCTTCACGATTACCAGTGTGTATTGGACGAGAGAAATTAACGCTGGTAAGCCCCAAATGGTCTTGTTTGATGCCTCTACTGGTAGTGGTATCAGCCCAAACACATTTGAACAATACCACTGTGAAGGAACAGCTATAATTTAATTCAATTATGTCTACAATTTTTCTGTAATACGAAACACCACCAATGGCCACTCTATTATCCCGCATGCTTGCATAACTTCTTGTATTAGATGATACATATACTCCACTATTTTGTGTTTTCATCCCGTTTTCCTTTGAGATAGTTCTAAACTTGTACCCGTTAACATTGTACGCCCCAAAACGTCTGGCCTGAATCATGGGACCGCACGCAAGCAACTGCAGGTCTTTCGATTGAAGCGTACTTTCCATAAGAACCTGGAACCACATAACATTCATGCTTTATATTAAAATCGGTTTCCATATAGTACTAATTCCAGGCTAAAAACACATTGGTCAGGTTAATATTTTGTCAACCTTATGCTTAAACCACTGAGGAAATTCTGCATGGACGATACTATCTATCTTAGCTTGCGACCTTGTCTGATGACGCAAGCTTCGCTTTGTGTTTTCCCTAAATGTACTTTATTGGAGAGAAGAAAATTAGTCTAACTAGTCACTGAGAGAAAAGAGTTATATCGGTGTTTTATAAATACATGCGTATACTTACTCAAGGAATGGAACTATGGCATCGCAGTTGACTAGCAAATGACGATGAGCTTGATGTTTTTCCATTGGACTGAGTTCGAAATGCGATACAGCCCCTAATGCCTTTCCAATAGCTGGGAACATACTTTCCCCTAAATTATGAAGAACGTCAACGGGCTCATCATCAACTCGCCTTGGTCGGTTGATTCTAGTCTCAATATTATCCAAATACCTAGAACAGAAAGTCAGGATTTCCTCAGATAAATAGCCTTCTGCAATTGAGCCTTCCTGTTGTGCCCTATTACGAACATATTGTTTCAGACGTCCTAAATACCTTTTATATAAATACAATGAAACGCTTAGTATATACATAATTAATTGAACTAAATGTACTAAAGGGATTTATCAAATAGCTAACCTTTCTATTGGATACATCCACCTATAATGTACTGGTCCACCAAGAGTAACCTCATCAACAAGATGCACGGTGAGGTGAACCATGACGGTGAAGAAGGATGGAGGAAAAATCATTTCCATATGACACAAAGTTTGCACAACATGATTCTAAAGCTCAGCAAGCTGCATAGGGTTTATGGCTTTCCCACAAAGTTCTCGGAAAAATGACGACAAATTTGCAATCACATTAGACACCGGACTCGGAAGTGCATTCTTCACTAAAATTGGGAGTAATTGTTCCATCAGAATATGACAGTTATGACTCTTCAACCCAGATAACTTGCATTGTCGCAAATCAACACAACGAGCAACATTGCTAGAGTAACCATTTGGAAAAACCACATTCTGCAAAGTCTTCAGGAACACATCCCTCTATGAATTCGACATCGCAAATATTGCAGAAGGATATTTACCACCTTCTCCCGGCTATAATTCAGGCCTTATACCCATGCATTGTAAATCTCTGCGAGCTTTAAGATTGTCTTTAGATTTGCCGCTATTGTTTAGGATAGTGAAGACTACATTGTCACATACGTTTTTTTCTATATGCATCACATCGAGGTTATGACGCAACATCTGATCCTCCCAGTACGGGAGGTCAAAGAAAACACTCTTCTTCTTCCAATGCGAGTCATCTTCACTTCATCTACATCCTGGCCATTGCGTCTTTTTTTGGTTGTCACACTTGAACTCTTCCCAAATAAAACGTGCACATTTGACTGTTGCCTCAATACATCTATTCTGGATAACTTCTTTGGCGGATCTCTACCATCGACCTGCCCGTCAAATCTATTTCGGTCTAGTCTGTATTTGTGTCCCTGATTTAAAAAGCGTCGATGGCCCATGAAACACCATTTTTGACTGTCTTTCAGCCGATGTGTCTTAGCATCCAAGTTACACGAAGGACAGGCTAACCCACTGTGCATATTCCAGCCAGATAGGTTTCCCAATCCTGGAAAGTCGCTGATAGTCCACATCAATGCCGCACACATCTTGAAAGTGTTTTCCTCTTTGGCATCATAGGTTTCAACGCCATCCCATAATTGTTTCAACTCATCTATCAAATGCTGCAAATAAATATCTATGTCGTTGCCTGGCATTTTCGGCCCAGGAATAAGCGTGGATAGGATGAAAGATGTCTGCTTCATGCAAAGCCAGGGTGGTAGATTATACGGAATAAGACTCATAGGCTAGATGGAGTACTTTGTGCTCATATTTCCAAAGGGATTAAATCCATCGCTCACCAAGGCTAGGCGAACATTGCGTGGATCCGCCAAAAAATTAGTATACTTTGCGTCAAACTTTTTTCATGCTTCAGCGTCCCTTGGATGCCTAAGGAAACCATCGTTATTAGACGCCTATTTATGCCATAACATATCACTCGATGTCTTGCTGCACATGAATAACCGCTGCAGTCATGGTATGAGGGGAAAGTAACGAAGGGTTTTGGCTGCTATAGGTTTTCCATTTCTCTTCACTGGTACGTTGAGCCTAAGAATAGAGCCCTTTTGAGTCTTCTGCTTCCATCTTGAACACCCACATTTCTTGCACCTAGTCAGGTTCGCATCATCACCTCGGTACAACATACAATCATTTGGACAAGCATCTATCTTGGCGTATTCAATACCCAGCTTTCTTATTATCTTCCTGGCTTCATACACTGTATTTGGAAGTTTTGCTTGTTCGAATGCGTCCCGCAATAAGTCAAGAATCATTGTCATTGCCTTGTCACTCACACCGCACATACACTTGATATGATAAAGCTTCACTAAAAACGATAACTTGGAGTACTTTGAGCATCCGGGATATAACTCCTGTTCTCCATCTAACAGTAGATCGTTAAAATCCCGCGCCGCGCGACTTGGACCTTCATACAAGCTCGGTAACACGTCTTCATCATCTTCTGCATGTTCGATTGTTGTGATATCCTCACTCCCATGTTGTATCATGAAATTGCATGCCTCATTGACCATTTGGTGCATTTGATTCACTTGGGATATCAGATTGCCATCTACTCGTCCTAATCCAGGACTCTCTTCAACCGGATTCTCACCATGACGCACCCAAATAGTATATCCAGGGGAAAATGGTCGTAATAACAGATGGTCGTATGCATCCTCTCTTATTTGCATAAGTTGAAACCCGCACTTAGGACATGGACACTTTATCATGCCATCAGAGGATGCATTCGCAAACGCAAAGTCTAAAAAATGGTTCAGTCCTTGCCTATATTCCACACTACTCCGTGATTTTGAAATCCAGGTTTTATCAATATCTAGTATAGTATCAAAATATAGCGAACTAATTAATAGTGACGTAAGAAAAGATGAGAAAACAAAAAGGTAAAATTTTCAACCATCAGAATTATGACGATATAGTTTTAGCTAGCAACTTAGTTTTAGCGAATTTCAGTTGATATGAGATTTAAAATGGTTTGCAAAATATAAAAAAATGTGTTTCCTTCGCTTACTGTCATACGGGAAATTATGGCGAATAATACTCTCGTAAAATAGTACCACATATAGTCTTATTAGTATTTTTTTTATGGTTTTGACATTGTTATTATTTAAAGTTTGTCTATGTACTTTAAAGTGCACAGTGTGTAACTAATGTCTTTTATATAATGTATGAGAACAATGATTTATTTTATTATATTTATTTTTGTACTAAATAACCAAAAAAAAAAAATAATTAAAATTGATATCTCTAATAGTAATTTTTCATCTAGCGTTAATTTTGATTAGTATAATCCAAACAACATTTATTAATCTATAATCAATTTTGATACAAATATTGTCAAACATAAATCATCTAAACTTAAACTTACTTTTCATCAAAATAAATTTTATAAAATCAATTTTATCCAAATTGACATTTGCAAACTGAAATCCAAACACATACTAAATCCTTTTATATATTGTGATATAATTGGTTTCAGCAACAAAAAAATTGAGCGAAGACAATATTTACTATATTTTTATAACTTGCAAAAATTATTACACCATATAATAATTAATCCCATAATTTTATACTAAATAATACTATTAATATTTAAATATCCTTATAATATAGTAATGTTATAGGTTGTTAATTAATATACGAAAATTTTGATGGTTATAAATTATAAGCAATTATTGTAATAAATTATAATTACTAGAATATTTCTAATTATTTTAATAAGGATATTAATAGTTATAATATTTACAATAAAAATTATACAATAAATTATGATAAGAATAATCTTATGTTCATTAATAAAGATATTATTTTTTAATATATGTATAGGTATTATAAGTATAATATTAGCCTGTTATAGTGTAATAAATATCATTCTTATTATAGTTATTACTTATTACTTATTTAAGGGCATAATCATATAACAATTGCTAATTATGGTTTGTCCGGGCAACACGATAATGTTTTGATTTTTAGTAAGGAAAAAAGAAAAAAAAAATAATGTCCCTAATGGACTACCCGCAAGCCCCACTCCTCCCAGCCCCAAATCTGAAAAATGAAATCAAAAGAAACATAACCTAGCCGCCACCGCCCTCTCTTAACCCCTTCCGCAGCCATCGCCCAGTGCAATCACAGCAGCCCCCACCGCTCTGCAGCAACGCCTCAACCTCATCGCCGATTCCATTGTCGAGTTATTTCTTCTCCTCGCCGTCGCCGCGAGTTCACTCTTCTCGTCGCCGTCAACGCCGAAGTCTCTCTTATCCTCACCGTCGCAGTCGAGGTCTCTGTTCTACTCGCCGTAGCCGTGGAGCTCGCATTTTGTCGGCATCAATATCGCTCTCTGTCTAGCGGTCCCTACCTCTGGTTAGCTTAAACAATGCTTCCTGAGTTTGATGGTAGCATTGCAAGGAACAAGGCAAGACTAGTGGCACAAGGATATGACCAAGAAGAAGGAATAGACTTTGATGAAATCTTTGTCCCTGTTGCCCGAATGGAAGCTATAAGACTTCTCTTAGCCTATGCTGCATTTTGTGGTTTTAAATTATATCAAATGGATGTGAAATGTGTATTTTTGAATGGTGTGATAGATAGAGAAGTATATGTGGAGCAGCCTCCTGGTTTTGAAAATAAAGAGCATTCTAATCATGTTTTCAAATTATCTAAATCTCTCTATGGTTTAAGACAAGCTCCTAGAGCTTGGTATGAGAGACTTAGCTCTTTTCTTTTGAAAAATAATTTTCAAAGAGGCACCACTAACACAACTCTATTTATCAAGAACTCTAATGATTCTTTTATTCTAGTCCAAATATATGTTGATGACATTATTTTTGGATCAGCCAATGAATCTCTCTGTTCTGATTTTGAAAAACTCATGACAAGTGAATTTGACATGAGTATGATGGGTGAACTTAATTTTTTCCTTGGGCTGCAAATTAAACAAACTGAAAAGGGTATTTTCATTCATCAAGAGAAGTATGCCAAGGAATTAGTTAAGAAATTTGGTATGGAAAATGTCAAACCTATGGAAACTCCCATGCATCCTAGTTCAAAATTAGATAAGGGAGAAACTGAGAAAGATGTTGATGAGACTAGGTATAGAGGAATGATTGGTTCTCTTATGTACTTAACTTCCTCTAAGACCCGATATTGTGCTAAGTGTTGGTTTGTGTTCTAGGTTCCAATCCAAACCAAAAGAGTCACATCTTTCTGCAGTTAAGAGAATCATTAGATATGTTCATGGAACATCCAATTTTGGTCTTTGGTATCCTAAGATTGATGATTTTTCTGTAGTTGATTATTGTGATGCAGATTTTGCTGGTGATAGAGTTGATAGAAGGAGCACTTCAGGCTTATGTTGCTTCCTTGGGAAGTCCTTAAATGTTTGGTCAAGTAAGAAACAGCCAACAGTGGCTCTATCCACTGCTGAGGCTGAGTATATAGCTGCTTCTTCATGTTGTTCTCAGCTTTTATGGTTAAAAACACAGCTTGCCGATTACAAATTAAATGCTGAAAATATTCCCTTGATGTGTGATAATATGAGTGCCATTAATATTTCTAAAAATTCAGTTTTGCACTCTAGGACTAAACATATTGAAGTGAAGTTTCACTCAATAAGAGAGCATGTCCAAAAGGGGGATATTAGCATTCAATTTGTTAAATCGGAGGAGTAATTGGCAGATATTTTTACAAAACCACTTGCTGAGGACAGATTCTGCATGCTTAGGACTAGTCTAGGAATTTTGAGTTATGATTCTGTGTTTGAAAATTGCTGATGTATTTGCTGGAGCCTTTTGTCTCATAAACAGGTATGAGACAATTCTGGGCAGAAGAAGAGCGTTCCCCTTAATCAGCGTGATTTGGGCTTATTTCAAGTAAAGAATGATTTGGGCCAACCTCAAAAATCATATCTAAATTGGTCAAATGTGTTTCCTTAAATCCAACTATCTCTGGGCCCATATATGAATGTTACAATTTTTGTTTGGTTGTTATTTTTTGATGGGCTGTGTGTTTAAAATTTTTTTAAAGGATTTTCATTTAATGTTTTTGATCCAAAAAGATTTTCAGTTTGATTTTTTCTCAAAATTTAAAATTAATTTCCCATTTTATTTTATAATCAAATCAAAATCCTTCTTTTATAAGGTCATGTCTTTTCAAGTCATTTCAAAAGGTGATGCAGTTGCATAGTTTTATAAATCTACTTTTGGGTATGGTTACCAACACTCCCTCTCTTCCCTCCATAACTCCTTCTCAAACCCTTCGGTTTTCACCACTACCCTCATTACCCTTTTCCTTCTTAAACCAAAAACCACCAGATGAGGAAGAAAACCATAGCGCACAAGCCTCCTCGTGAAAAGGTGTATAAGCTTCCCTCCAAGCCTTCCATTCGCTCCCAAGACCGAACCTTCACACCTTCACCATCTCCTCCTACCTCTCCTCCTCACACTGCTCCCATGGCGCGAACCAAAACCACACCAAGGTATCCAGCCCCTGCCAAACCGACGCCACCACCTAGGACAACGCCATCTAAATCAAGCTCTTCGAAACCTAGCTCATCCAAGGGTAAGCGTCCTACTGTTGAAGAACCTGTTCCTGAGACAACAAAACCTAAGCCAAGGTCTGTTCCTTTGCGCTCACAAAGAGGTAACCCTCATCTCCCTCTCAAATCTGTTAGAGAACCAGACATTGATCCTTTTGCTCATAAATCGCACTTCATGACATCTTACTCAGACTATAACCCCCATCGTTTCAAATCTGCCATGAATCACGATTTTTATGAGGGAGTTATTCAGTATCGTACTCTGTGTCCCTCTTTTCTTGCGGATTTACCTACTTTGAAAAAGAAAGGTTTTCTTTTGTTGAAAATTTGGAATTTTTAGATTGGAATCACCTTTTCAAAATCAAAAAACTTGTGTATCCACTGTTAGTCAAAGAATTTTATGCAAACATGACTTACCATGAAGGAAGTGTGCATTCTTATGCTAAGGGTAGAGACATTATTTTAAATAATGAAACTATCAATGATTCTTTGAAGTACACTGATGTTGGGCCGTGTGCTTATACGTCTGTAAAGTGGGATGAAGGAGTTGGTATCTCTTACCATGATGCTTTGGCTCACATTTGTGAACATGTTTCTTTAATTGATGGCATCACACCCACTCACAAAGCCCTAGGATATGAACGTGCTCAGTTGTACTGAATTGTCAACCACATCTTACTTTCTCAAAGTGATTCATATCAAAAGGTCTCTTACACAGACACACTGGTTTTGTATGTCCTAATCACCAAAACAGAAATCTCTTTTGCCTATTTGATGGCTAGATACATGTTTGATTCTGTTAGAAGTGAGAAAGATAAAGCACTACCTTGTGGCATGTTTTTAATTTGCATATTTGAACATTTTGGTGTTGACCTGTCAAATGAGGAATATGAAAACAGACATTCATACCTAAAAGGGGGTGGTTCAGTGAAACAGCAAAAAAAACCCACTAGATCTGAAAGGGTGGTCCTAGATGATGAAGATGATGACTTTGTCCCTGAAAAATCTCCTGCTCCTTCCACTGAGGGTACTTCCATCTCTACTGGGAAGCAATCTGCTCTGCTAAATATTGTCAAGGATGTCGTCCAGGAGTTTGTCTCCCAATTCAATCATATGATTGCCATGAGCAAGGAACAAAGGAAGCTCGCTAGCAAGCATGAGAATTTCCTAAGGAAGTCAAGGGATAGAGTAGCTGTGTTCATGACCTTCATTGATAACCTTCAAAAGGATGAAGACCCTGCCACTGATGTTGAAGAGGAAGCTGGTTCGGAGGGGAATGGTTCTGATGCCTAGAAATTGTCTCATGAAAACTACTGCTGCTGCTCTCTTTTTGTCTCATGAATTCTGTTTCTTTTGCTATTATTGAACTGTTTTATTTTGGATTACTGTAATAACTCTAAATATTGCTGCACTCTTGTTAGCTTAGTTAAAATCTTGAACTATGATCTAACCTTTTCTTGCAGGATTTATAATCATATTTTTTGTTGGTCTTGCCTATTTTCCGCCCTTGATGACAAAAGGGGGAGTAAAGCTATTAGGTTAGGAAATGTTGTTTTTGACTGCCTTGAATGATGAAGTTCATTGGTATTACTGCAGCCACCAGTATTGTTTTGGTTGTTTTAGTTTATGACCTTGTTTGGCTACTGTATTAGAACTTGCTTTCATAATGTATTGGGCTGACTCTATAGTGTTGTTTGTTCTATATCCCTTAGATAAAATAGTTATATAGCTCTTTATTATGTTCTCTTTAAGTAAAATGTACAACAAGAACAAAAAGGAAAGCATGAATCAAGGGGGAGCTACTCTTGAAAAAGAAAAGGAGAGCAACACTAAAGCAAGAAACATCAATCAAAGGGAAGTTTTCCAACTTTACCAAATTTCAACTCTTTTGATTTTTGTTTAAATATGTTTGTCATCAAGGGGGAGATTGTTGAGTTAAGAAATTAACTAAATTAATTAGTGATGACAAACATTATTTTTGGGCAAAATAAATAATTAGTGTTAATTAATTTCATTACATATTACTAATTATTTATTATTGCAGGCCAAAATTTAAGAGCCCAAATGAAATGAAAAGCAAACTGCAAGGATATCGGGCTTAAAAAAAAATCAGAAGCCCAAGGAATCAAAGCTGAAGAAATCAAAATGGGCCAAGCATATCACTACCCGATCCAAGCCCTATTTGATTTCAGCAAGCAAATCCCTCTCTTTTTCCTTACCAAAAGCAACGTTCACTTTTGAACCTTGCTCAGAAACTCAGAAAAGTGAGAAAGAGAAAGAGAGAGCTTCTTCACTAAGCCAATTGTCAAAGAAGCAAGAAAGAGAAAGATTAAGCTTGAAAGGCAGATGTCAAATCACCAAGTTCAAACCAAATCAAGCTTAGGTTAAAGGTAACTCATTTTCTCTTGCATGCATTAGATCTTCTTCTTTTCTTCCTAACTCTCTGCAAGTTCGAAAATGGCATACAAGGGAAAGGTGTTTTCTGCCCTAATCTGCTGTATATCTACGATCACAAGTGATTCTTGGGGACCAAGTAGCTTCTCAATGGCTCAGATTAAGTTGACCATTGAAAGACTCTTGTGGTTGTTGCTTTATGGCTTTCGGTCAAGATGAAGAAGTTAGAAACAAAGTTTCTACTCTAAGGTTTATTGAGAAAAAGTGAATCTGTGGGTTGGTGAAGCTCAAGGCTCAAAGTGTTGACCTTGGAAGAAGAACCCAGCAATATGCAAGGAGATAAAAGAAGACTTTGTGCTCATTCAGAACCAAGGAGAGAAAACCAGAGTTTGAGAGTTGTGTTCTGAAAAGAAGTTCCTCTACTTGGATAATGCTTTCTTTCAAAGAAGCATTCGGCCAATACTAAAGAACTCAATCTGAGGTTTGCAAATCTGGTTTTGCACATAGCGAAGAGGCTGTTGATGAAGTCAATCTCCTTCATGTTTTACTGATTGTAATGTACTTTTCTATGTTTATCTTTCTGTAATTTCTTGTGAGAAAAGGCATTGTGAGAAAGCTTAAGAAAAAGCCATGAGTGGAAAAAAGCTGAGTGATACACTTGAGAGAAAAGCCTAGAGTTATTTTCAAATTTCTTTAGGTATGTCTATATCTTGTATATTGTACCTGTGAGGTATCCCTTTCTTAGTTGGGTTAGCACTAAGAGTGAAGAGCTAGGTATTAGCATAGCCAATGTCAAGTTAGGTTAGAACTTGAGTGTAAAAGGATTGTGTTAATCCTGTGGAATTGGTGTATGTAATACTGTTAACTATAGTGGAAATTCCTCCATAGTTGTGGAGGAGACTGGACGTAGGTTGCATAGCACAAGGCAACCGAACCAGGATACATGCTGGTGTTAGCTTTTCTCTTCTCTACTGTGTTCTGTTTTCTGATATTTATGAGACAAAAATAAATTGTCTCATAAATTTCTGCTGTCAAGTACAAACAGAATCAGAATTGAAAGTTTGTTTTAAAGGGTCATAACAGCAACTTAAAAGGAAGGCATATATTCAACCCCTATTCTCTAAACCTACCACAACCTTCAAAAATCCAAAAGATTAATTGAAATTTTGCACTTAGATAGATCTCTATCTTGATGAAGTTCTAAGTAATAGTCGTTATAGGTGTTTTATCATTTTTGTTGATGATTTTAGTAAAAATACTTGAGTGTATTTTCTAAAACAAAACTCAAAAACATGTGATACCTTCAAGATATTCAAGAAGTTTGTTAAAAGAACAAAGTGGATGCAAAATCAAGATTCTAATAATAGACAAGGAGACAAAATAGGTTTATTTGGGTGAGCTTCTAAAAAAAAAATTTTTTTTTGAGTTATCTTTTTTCAAAGGGTAAAGTATGTTTTTTGTCCCTAACGTTTTCGAAATTTTTTAAAATTACCGTTAACATTTAATTTGTTTCAATGTTATCCTTAACGTTTTCGATAAGTTTCAATTTTATCCTTACCGTTAATGTTTTGATAGTCAACATATAATCAATATTTTTCTTTCTAATTTTAGCCCTCCTATAACTACCACCATCATCATCATTAACATTTTTTTCTTCCACTCCATCCACCAGCCACCATTGCTATCCACTCTCACCATTAGCTCTCCACCACCCAACACCTATTGCACACTAGCACTGTATCACCGCACCCTCCCCTCTCACCTCACACTACCACCATATCACCAACCACCAAGCCACACTACTGCAACTATACCATTGAATTGTCTATCATCTACATAATCAACAATAGCCACCACTCCTTCCCATCAAATTGCCATTGCTTCTTTTTCTTTCTCTCTCTCTCTTACCAAAGCCTTTGTCCCTTTCTCTCTCACCACCACATCCCACAACCTTGTGCCCTTACCATCACAAATCCAATCCTAACTCCATTCAAAATCATATCATTAACAACAACAAAAATAACATATAATAGAGAATAATGAAAAATTAATAGAGAAAATTGAAATTGAAATCAAGAAAAATGTTAGATCTAAAAAGAGAGGAAGGAGAGCGATGGTGGCGCGGTGGCACAACGTTGTCAATGAAGGGTCGTGGTGAGGTGAAGATGTGTGATTTTGTTAATATTAATGATAATAATGATGGAATGGTGCATTAGGGGAGGTAAGGAAGTGGAGAGATATGGTGGTGCAAAGGTAGAGGAGTCAGGTAGTAGTAGTGAGAGTGACGGTGTAGTAAGATGGTGCGGTGGTGCAACACTGGAGCGGGCTGGGCTGTGGGGTGTTGGCGGGTCGGTGGTGGTGGGTTTAATCATTATGTTAGAAGGGTGCCGAGAGAGCGTGGAATATGATAATGAAAAGATATGGGAAGTAAGTGATACATGATAGAGGGGTAAAATTGGAAAAAAAGATGTTAACTATTAAAAAATTGACAGTAAAAATAAAATTGAAACTTATCGAAAATATTAAGAATAACATTAAAACAAATTAAACGTTAAGGATATTTTTTAAACTTTTCGAAAACGTTAACGGTAAAAAGTATACTTTACTTTTTTTCAAGAGATCTTATAGAAAAGTAAAAAATAATTTTAAATTTAGATATCTCATGCAAAAAGATATTTTTATTTATCAATTTTGTTTGGGTATAACCATGTAAAAGTACTTTTTTGTTTATTTATTAAAAAAGATATAAATTGTAGCTTCTCAAAGAAGATATTTTTTTATTTGTTTAGTCTTTTTACTTTTACTACTAGAAATTTATCAAACACGCTAAAAAATAAAAAAAATATATCTTTTTTCATTGAAAAATATCTTTTTTTATCAACTTAATGGAGTCCAAACAAGCACAATATCTTGCTTGTTCAAATTGTTTTAAGCAACAGAAAATTTAACATTAACTAACAACTAATAGATATACTCCTCAACACAATAGAGTTGCTTAAAGAAAGAAAAGAATCATAATAGATATGGTCCTATGCATGTTCAAGTTGAGACAAATGCCTAAAGAATTTTAGGTGGAAGCAATTGCAACTACAATACACATTTTGAACAGGTGTCTAACAAACAGTGTTCATCATAAAACTCAGAGAAAGTTTGGAGTGGAAAGCTGCCTTTAATTCATTATTTCAAATATTTTGGGTTTATTGCTTATGCTCACGTACTAGACCAATTAAAAAACAAGTTAGATAACAAGGTGAAAAGTGTATTTTTATTAGTTACAGTACGATTCAAAAGAATACAAGCTGTACAATCTAGAATCAAAGAAGGTGATTAACAGTAGAGATGTGTTTATGAGAAAGACATATAAGACTTGAATGCAAAGATAAAAAAGCAATCAATTATAATTTCAAATAGTTATGATGGAGAAGAAGGACAACCAAACAGTATCAATCGACTAAAACTATCTAAAAAATCTCAAAGAGAGTGGAGACTACATGCTACATTGGCAGATTATGTCGTCAACAACGATAATAATCCGTCCGATGAAGATATAACCAATTTGCTCTATTTTCATATTGTGAACCAAAGAAATTTAAAGAAGCGTCAAAAGATAATAATTAGAAGAACGCAATAGATGAGGAGAGTCATGCCATTGAAAAGAATGACATATGCCAATTTACAGATTTACCTACAGATAAAAAATCAATTGGAGTAAAGTTGGTTAATAAGACAAAATATAAATCTAATGGGCAAATTGATCATTTTAAGACAAGATTAGTTGTTAAGGAATACAAGCAAAAATCAAGTATTGATTTCTTTAAGGTATTTGCTCCTATTACTAGATTAGATACTATTCATATGACTATTTCACTCTCTCCTCAAAGTAAATGAAAGATACATTAGATGGATCTTAAATTTGTATTTCTAAATGGTATTTCAAAAAAAAGAAATGATATAAAATTTTTTGAGAAGAAAATATAATTTATAGGTTGAAGAAAGCATTATATAAGTTAAAACAAGCATGAAAAACGTGGTATAAGAAGATTGATTCTTATTTTATGGAGAATAATTTCAAAAAATGTCCATTTGAGTATATTTTTTAGATCAAGTTTGTTGAACTTAGAGATATTTTGATCATATATCTTTATCTTGATGATTTGATATTTACTCTCAACAATTTGAAGATAATTGTATATTTTAAAGAGGATATGTAAAGTATTTTGATATAATAAATATGGGCTTAATATCTTATTTTCTCGATATTGAAGTAGTTCGAAAAGATAATAGAATTTTTATTTCTTAAAAAAAATATGCGAATGAAATTTTGAAAATTTTCAAATGGAGCATTAAAAATCAATTGCTACTCTAATCGAAGAGACTAAGAAAAAATAAACGAAGAGCAGTTGATCCTATTTATTACAAGAACTTGATTAGGAATATGATATACTTGACTACAAATAGACCAAATATTTTGAAAGTCTCATTTATAAAATATAATTTTAGGCTGGGCTGGATTATTCAAAGTATGATCAGAATCTGACACAAAAATAACATCGAATAAAAATGATAAAAAGAAGACGACAAAATATATCTTGAGTTCAGGACAGATCTTGAACACCCTTAAGTACGCATATGAAGTTTATGTATACATGAATATAATGATGTTTTATGGGAATTTTTGTGTATGTATATGTTAATGTAAAAGTTTGACACAACAGTTATTTCGACTATAAAGTATGGAAGCCGACACAGAGGCATCGTGGTTAATTAATCGGTCCCGTTACGTTATCAACAGCATATCTGCCAACTCTTATTTATAACTGTGTTTCATGGAAGTGTCTTCGTAGATGTGTCTAATAAAAAAGACATTTTTATTATGTTAAAAGTGTTTAATAGAAGTGTTTTTATAGATATATTTTTTGGATGTGTCTCTTTATATATGTATTTAAAATATAATAATTAATTATTGTTGGCAATAAGTTGACAAATAATATGTTGGTATCCTATACTTTTCCTTAATTAAAATAGTCGAAATAGAGGGGATAATAGAAATGGCGTCGAATGGAGAAAAGGTGCAATTAACACGTCGAAAATAAAATTGGTTCATAATGGATAAAATATTAGCATGAACATGGAGACTGTTACCTGAAAATTCTCAAGATGTAGTAAGAACGTAGGTAATTAACATTGGAGAGTAAATAAAGCAATATGCGTAAAGGGCTAATAATCATTCAGTACAGCAAAGATTCTTTCTTTGTAAATAGAAGTAAAGAATTAAGAAAGGATTTTAAATTTTTCAACACCACAAGTCATTCTAAATCTCTAAAAAATTCCAAATCGCAATGCATGTGCATGTGAATGTTAAAAGTCAATTTCTGTCTTTATTATTTTTTTTATAGTTTCTTTATGTTTCTCGTTTACAAGATGCTTCTTCTTTCATTTTTAGCATTTTTCTTGTTTTTATTTCATGTCTTGATTTATTTAATTTAATTCGTACTTTGTAGTACATTTTTGACATTTATCTTTATCGTTAATAATATAAAACTCTAACTACTTTTTTTTTAGTTACAAAGTTAACATCTATATTAAAATCGATAAATTTCGAGTCAAACTCACTTTCTTAGAGAAATTGTATCTGCTTCCTAAATTAAATCATTGATACAAAATTTGGTCGACATATGTGTCGAAATTGACAAAAAATTTAGTCTGTAAAGATTTATCATCGTTCAATCAAGACGTTTTATATATCCCATTTATGTCACAACCTAAATGAGTAAATGATGATTTGATTGATGTTTCGTCTTGATGCTGCTAATTTGCTTGTATTTTACTGGCAAGGTCAGACCAGCGAAATAGGTGTAAAAAAATTGATGGCAAGCCGGCACTTGCACTCCACAGGGATTTTGTGAAGCCACATACCCCACGTGATTCACACATGTGGAGTACATTTTGGAGCAAAAAATGTTTAACCCCGATATAGTCATAGTCACAGCCATTATTTGTTAATTTCGCACCTAAACTCGGTCAAGTGGAAGAGGTATTGTAGGCCACTTTTTTTTTTTTCCTTGGCACCCCTTAATTTTATGCATAACTCTCATCTATGAAGATCTTTGTCACTTTTTTGACGATATCACCCAACAAATCAAAGACTGATTCGTCG
The DNA here is from genome assembly GCF_000816755.2 of Arachis ipaensis. Classification (NCBI taxonomy): domain Eukaryota; kingdom Viridiplantae; phylum Streptophyta; class Magnoliopsida; order Fabales; family Fabaceae; genus Arachis; species Arachis ipaensis. The sequence goes on along the minus strand of NC_029794.2, from coordinate 14,367,904 downwards.
CATATCTAAAAAATTTGCTACTGACCAATGAATTGATAAATACACCAAAATTTAAACCTCAAACTCTTTAATAAACAACCGAGTAAGCTAACCACTCGACTAATCACATTTTTTAACCTCCAATCAAACCACCCCCCCTCTCTCTCTCTCTACCCTTTTGGTCATTCACCTGTATTCCCTTTTTCTTGAGCCTTCATTATTAGATTTTTCTATTTTTAATCGAAATTCTACAGCGAGATTCATTTAACAAAAGACGGGGTAAATCGCCAAAACGTGTCCAGCTATGGGTACAAAATACAAATTTATATGCTAGTTTTAAGCCTTGGAGGTTGCGACGTTGCGTTGCATATATGGGGGTGTTACTACTACCAACGCCTTCAATTTCTACAAGGAGTGAAAAGAAAAAGTGTTCTAGAAATTGCCCCTTCTTGGCCAAACCATCACATGCAAAATTAAGAAAACAATACTATGACATTCTTTTTTTTTTTTTTACCCGAAAAAAATGGAGGTTATTTGAGAATAATACACCTTCTGCCTTCTATCTAACCTGCATAGCAGCGACCTTACCAACAAGCACTGATTCGTTGCTCGCAGCTTTCTTCGCGGCAAGCTCCTCTAACCGTTTCCACGTGGCCTCACGCCCTGCCGTGACTGCGTCTTCCTTCAATATATCCTCCTCAAACTTCTGTAAGCATTCTTTCGACAAGTCAGGATCAAGATCATTGAATATCTTCCGCACGTTTAACGTCAAACTATGGACAGCCTGATTCCAGTGGCTTCTAGCGTTTCGCTCCAACGCCGGGAAGATGATGGGCAGTATCACTTTGCGGTTTTGTTTGATTAAGTTCACGATGTGATCGTTGTTCCATAAGAACAAAGCTCTTTCGGCCACCTGTAAAAACAGACAAGAAGATTTGTGTTTGTAGAGTGACATAGAAAAACAGTATATAGTGTAATATTAATGCTATAGTTCCATGAATATCAACACACAAAAGAAGGCATCCCGGTGCACATGCATTCCGCGTTAAGACGTTTAACACAGGGTCCGGAGAAGAAGGGCCGCACCCAAAAGGTGTAATGTAGACAGCCTAACCTGATAATTACATATCAGTGGCTGCTTTCACGGCTTTAACCCATGACCTTGAGGTCATACGGAGGCAACTCAACCGTTGCTCTGAGGCTCTCCTTCTCCATGAATATCAACAAAGCAACAAAAATCATTGTTTAGTTTCTGGACAAATCGAATTGCGAAGAAATGCACGAGCAATGATGTTATGCGCTCATCCATTAGGGTCGGCGACATAGATCATCATACAGCGCCAAGGTACCTTGTCATAAAATCATCATACAGCGCCAAGGTACCTTGTCATAAATTATGTGTTTAAACCATTTATAGTTAAATTATTCTAAACTAGTTTCCTCCATCATCTTCTACCTCTAATTATAGCACTATCCTTCATCTGAAATATATCGAGTCAATTAAAAACTGAAAAACTAGGCACCACCACCATTGATGCAAAAACTTCCAAATGAAACTAGCACCATCAAGAAACATTTTACACATGCGTTCTTTATAATATATTTAGCAGGTTAACGGTGGCGTTCAAAGAAGGATGGATCCCAGGTTCTAGTATTAACTACACAAGAACCATAGTCACATGAACACATGTAATGGAAGTAAAATTGGACTCAAGTTCTGAGAAAATCTGTAGAACACTTGGCCAATGCAGTTAACGAATGAAATGAAAGCTCCAAATTGAACCGTTCAGTGACAGCCCACATATTTAGCACCATCAATAATGAGAATGAAAATTCTCTAATTTTTTATATAGGAAAGTCTAATAAGAGGTATAATGTTACTTGTGGTCTTGTGGATCATAAAAAAAGAGTGAAAGCCTAACAATACAATTGGTGATTGCACTTATTCAAATATCATCATTCGAATAACTCAGCGTGTCAAATTTCAATTTGCTAGACAATCAATAACTTCCAGATTAAATAGTAGTAAACGATCAGCACAAAAACATGCTCACAATCCGGTCTTCGCATGCTCATAATGAACCACAGTAAAAATTAGAAATTAAAAACATGCCAACTTACTAGCAGGTCACGTGTCCAACATGTTGGATACCAATGCTCAAGAATTCACATACACAGTAAGACAAGTGTCTTATCCAATTGAGAGAAGAATTGGTGTTTTGGGGTTTTTTGTTTGTGTGTGTGGGTGGGGGGGGGGGAGGGAGAGAGAGAGAGAGAGAGAGAGAGGGAAGGGGTTGGACACATTTCAAACACAGTTAACGACAGCCCCCTAATCATTGGAACAGACTTAAATGTAGCAAGTATTGGCGTACATGACATATATATCAATAATCTCCCGTGGTTTTTTTAAAGAGTTCAGAAAGCAATAAGTACTGGTGATTTGACATATAAGAATAAAAACGGGTGGCCGAGGCTTACAAAGTACAAAGAGAAAAGTTACATTTGAGAACAGGCTGACATTTAAGATAGTAACATTTCTAAATTATTAAGGGATGCAACAAGTGACATGATAGAGGTTATATTAAACCAGTTAGAGAGATTAATAAGAACCATTCCCAGGCCTTAAGATTTTGGACCATCTGGCTACCAACATAGAAGCAAAGTTTCATCGACCATTTTCAACAATTATCATCTTAATCCTTGTTATCATGTTTGTCTTAATTAGTAGAGAAACCTTTGGTGAACTCATTCATTATGGGATATCTTCCAAATTCATCCATCATCCGCAATTGAATGTGTGTGGACCCCACTTAGACCTCATTCAATGGTAAAGAATGGATGAGTCAGCACATTATCCCATGAGAAATGACTTCACTAGCATAACTCTAATTATTAGTTATCTTCACAAGATTCTGAACTGTGCTTATTACATGCCTAGCTTATGCATGGGAGGGCACATGAGAAATTATTAAGAAGCTATAGTTGCCCTCTCCTAGCAGGATAGACTTTACAAGCCAAAGCCAAAGTGATCGACACGAGAAAAGCAGACGCAGATCAAAACCTGCAATAGTGAAAATTAAACAGCAGCACTACCGGTATTTTTAATTTTTTAAAACCCCTTTTGCAGGCAGGCTTGGGTAGAATAGGATTATAGACTCAGCCATAATCTGCATGTTTGGCAGCGTTTTGTGCTCTGTCAAGCAAAGCAGTGACAACTGACATAAAACTAGGATTAGAGGGGATGGAAGCAGATTTTACTCCCAATTTCTTTTCTTATATATAATAATCCTTCACGTGACATATTCTGATGATGGCAAGTAGCCACAGGAGACAGATACTCATGCAATTTGAAGCAGAGAGACATGGAGACTAGCGCAGGTTTAGTCACAGAATCTCATCAATGTTATGACAATTTACCAGACACTTCTAGAGCCTAAATTGTTAAGAGAGCAGGACTTGAATGTCTTAACATGTTTTGAAACAGCATAACAGCATATATAGCTCAACGAAACAAATGGGTATAGGTTTCTCTTCTTTACAACTGTTGTTATGTTTGAAATTTGAAGCTACAAAAACAACAATTAGGATGATGCAAAATTTAAAAAGAATTCTCCTTTTCTTTAAAAGAGCTTCTCAACTGGAGAAAACAATGAAGTTGCAACATTTAGCATCCGATGCAACTGTGTCTTATTTCAAAAGTCACAAATAATATCCACATGAAATTAAATAAGGGGAAAAGGAACCGGAGCTACCAGAATGAAATGAAAAAATTTATACCTGAAAATGGGGGCTGTTTAAACAATGGGCGATGCGGCGAAATAATGGCATCATACAACGCTGGAACTCTGGAGGTTGAGTTGCTTCTAGAACTTCTTCTAGCTCACTCAGGAACATAACTTCCTTGGAACTATTGGTTATCGGCCAGTACTTCAATAGTCCCCTAATAATAGTATCAGCAAGCTTGCAATCTTTCTCCACAAATTGAGTAATGCAATAAGATAACTGCTGATGATACATTGCTAAGCACTTTGGTTTGTGCAGTGGAATCAACACACGAACAAGAAACAATTTATGCTCTTCTTTCAATGGTAGCGCGAAACCATTAATGATGCTCCCCAGAATTTCCAAGAACTCAGCAATCCCATTATGCTTCTCGGATTCAAAAATAAAATTGTAAAAGATATTATTGATGGATTTCCTGATGAAAGGGCGATGCGCCATGAACTTCCCGTAGATGCGATGCAAGGTCATCTTCAAGTATTCACGTTCTCTAGGATCCTCAGAGTCAAACAAATCCAGCAGCCTCAAAATGAAAGATTGATCAATGAATCTCTTAGCCAACTTCGCATCCAGCTCCGGCGAAGCCACAAATCTCAGAAAAAGCTCATACACGATTTGCAAATGAGGCCACGCAGGATCCATTGATGGCTCCTCCTCCTCCACATCAACACCATCAACAAGCTTGTTCTCACGAGGCTGAGGGCTAAGCGTCCTGAATATATTAGCAGACACGGTTTTAACAACCTCTTGTATCATAGATTCCGAAAACTTAGCATTGGCAGAAGTCACATAATCCACCAATTCCACCAAAGCCTGCCTCTTGATTTCCTTTTCCTTTAGGTGCTTCGTGGGGTCAGTAAAGTCAAACACAACACTGCACATCCTGAGCTTCTTGATGAACAATCCTGGCTTCTCCGAATTGGGAACATCCCTGAATGCAGCCAAAGGTACCTCATATGCACTCAAATTCCCATTGGGGTTTTCGCCTGCGGCCAACGGCAATTGAACCCGATTCCCATGGTGCTGACCGGAATTCAAAGCAGGGTGATGTTGGGGCTGCAACACTGAAGAATTCCCAGTTTTGCTTCCCCCAGGAGGAACAAGATCACTGTTTTTGGAACCAACACCACCACCATGGCTTCTTCCACTTGTGCTGCTTCCACCACCGTGTTCTCGATTCTCCGAATTTTTGGACGACTTTTTAGGGAGTTTAAATATCTGCTTGAACATAATTCACATAACAAGAAAAAAGAAACCCCCCTAAACAGTATAACCTTTTAAAATCAAACTATACCTTATACTGTGCTAACAACAAAGGGTTTTTTTTTCGTACCAGGAATAAAATAACAAGATTCAGTAACTCAGGCAAAAACACAAACACAATGAAGGCACCAAAAGAAACAAAGCACACGTGTTGTTTTGGACTTGTGCTTGACACAACTGATTTAACTACACAAAGAGAGAATCAAGAAGAGACCCAGTTGCTTATCTTGGAAGAAGAAGAAAACCCACTTCTCTGATTGCACCCATGGTGTTGATTGAGCAGAGTAGAACCGAATCGATGGAGATTTGAGGAAAACACAGGCCAGAGAAAGAGGGGGGGAAAATAAGGAAGAAGCTTTGATTAGAAAGAGTTGGTGATGGTGGAAGAAGAGATCAAGGGTCAAAAAAATCAAAGAGGTTGAGAATCGAGAGAGTTCAAACTTCAAAAGTTCTTTCTCCCTTGTTGAGCTTCAAATGACGGAGGAAGACGAAGAATGTTCTGCAGATTACCTTTTTCCCCCTGATTTCTTTTTTATTTTAATTTATAATTTTAAAAAAATTAAAAAAAGATAGAAATAAATAAATATAAGATTTTTTTATAGATTTATTTAGTATTATCAATTGTCAATTTTAAAGTAACAGAATCAATTGGATAAATAAATAATAACTACTTCTTTTTTCTTTCTTTCTTTGTTTTCGGTACATGCTCAATTTCGTATTCAAAAAGATTTCGTTGACTAATAATATATAAGACCAAAATTTAAATGAGATATGGATAAAAAAAAATTTTTGGATTCTTTAAATTTTGAATTTTATTTTAGAGAATAAAATGTAATTTTTTATTATTTATTTCATAAATAAAACAAAAAAATATGAAAAAAAAATTATTTAAAAATAAAATATTACACTTTATTCTCTAAAATAAAATTTAAAATTTAGAGAATTCAAATAATAAAAAATGTCAATGAATTGTGAATTTAACCGTACATATAGATAAAAAAAAGTATTTAATTCTTATAAAATAATAAAGTAATTTAACTAAAGTTAAAGAAACTATAAAATTAGTATAGCGGATGATTCTTATGATAAGTAAATATTTAGTGTAACTTGAATTTATTATAATAACCATTTTTTTTATAAATCCGATGTAAAAAATTTTTTGGTAGACATGTCAAAAAAAAATTATTGCTACTAAATTAGATATTCAAATCTTAAAAAAAATGAAGAAATTGAGATAAAATATTCGAATTTGAATATCTTTATCTTTATTTGATTCAGTTATAATTTAATTGGATCAAATTAATTATTTAATCAAACCAAATTTTTTATTCCGTTTTTTATTCTATTATTCACAAATTAAAAATATTATATACATAATAAAAATTAATTATCAAATTAACA
>NC_029794.2:14360689-14361290 GCF_000816755.2 Arachis ipaensis | reverse complement strand
ATAAATCTTAACTTTGTTTTACAAGTAAATCTTATTCATTTATAGAAAAAAAAAATCAAAACAGAAAAACTAAAAAAATAAATGATATATTGGAATGCGAAGAAAAAATGGGACAAAGCACATGGAGGCAGTAGAAGCATTATACAAACCGAAGACTATAGATTAATCAAAAGGAGAAGGTGTGAGGAATATCTTATTGTAATTGTAAATTTGTAATTACAAAGAAGAGAGGGGAAGGAAACACTGAAAATGTTAAAATAATAGAGAAAGCAAAGCAAAGCAAACACGGTTTTGTTGTCTTAGTTATGGTTGTTGTTGTTCTTTGTTGACCTGGTATGTTGTGACTTGTGACTTGTGACTTGTGATTCCATCAAAATCAAAAACCCTCTCTCTTTCATAGTTTCTTCTATTCTTATAATCTTCTTCTTCTAAGAGAAGTGGTCAAGTCTCTGTGATTTTCGACCAATTTTGAGTCAGCACAAAGTGCAAATGGAATTATAGTAGAAAAAATAATAAGGGGCACCCTTAAATACGCCACAAAAGAGAACGTCTAAAATGCTTCAATTATTGTACCCAAAAAAATAAAAAGATTGGTTCAATC
>NC_029794.2:14339782-14360666 GCF_000816755.2 Arachis ipaensis | reverse complement strand
TCACTACAAAAAATTTTATATTTTCATCAATAAATTAAATATATCAAAAATTTAAAAATTTATTATTAGATTATTAAAATATACTCTTAAAATACAAGATCACTAAATCTATACTATAATTCATAAACGACTTTAATGTTTGTGTATTTTACTATCACACAAACAAAAGTGATTAAGCTTTAATGACTTTAATTAAATGCCAATGTAACATTACTTCGTAGTTCGTACTCACATTATATAAAATTTATAGGCTCGTTATACCTCTAAATTTATTTTTGTGGCAACTAAGTTTAAATAATTGATATAAACCTAACAAAAATTAATTTCATTACTAAGAAGTATTTTAGATACGCGTCTTTACTAACATAAATGTTGGTATTTCGTGCTTTTTCTTTTTCGCATTCCTTCTTCTTTTTCGTATTTTTTTTATCATTATCGTTTTTTAATTGTTATTGTTGCTGCATTTTTTTCACTCTTCTTTCTAGTGCTTTTACATCATTATGTATTTTTTTAATTTTTTATTCTTCTTCAGAAGATAAAATAAGAAGAATTGTGAGGAGGTGAATCAAGGAGGAAGAAGAAGATGATGATGTAAAATTTATTAAAAAATAATTCCAAAACTTTTTAACGGTGACACAAATTTTTATTAAGAGGATGAAATAAGAATGATGAGAATTGTTAAGAGGGTGACACAAGAATTATAAGAATGTGAACCGTGACACAAGTTCTTGTTAAGAGGGTGAAACAAGAATTATGAGAATGTAAAAGAAAAAGAACGCAAGTTCTTGTTAAGAGAGTGAATCAAGAATTATGAGTGTAAACTGTGACACAAATTCTTGTTAAGAGGGTGAAATAAGAATTATGAGAAGAAAAAGAAAAGAAAAATGATGATCATGATGATAATGATGATAATAAATAGCAGAAGTTTGAATTATATATGTAGAATTTATCAGAAAAATAGTACCAAATTTTTATTGTTAAACTAATTGTGTGATATTTAACTAGGATGAAAAAGAATATGATGATGGTGATGATAATGAAGGAGTAGGAGAAAAAATAAAGAAAAAAATAAATCAAATGAGAAAAGAATAAAGAGGAGGCGGTGGTGGCAGTAAATGTGTGTTAGGATTATGGTTTGTAAACGGAGGTTTGTATAAAATTAAGTTTGCAAAATTGATTTTGATTAAAAGTGAGTTGATATTAACGTGATTTATGTTTGGTAATTTTTATTCAAAATGGATTATAGTAAACTAAATATTGTTTGGATTATATTATTTAAAATCACTTTTAGATAAAAATTACAAAAAGGACATAAATTTAAATAATTATTTTATGTTATCTTATAATTTTATTTTAGATATCTAAATAAATTTTAATTTTTTTTAGTACTCTCAGTATTCTTTACTCTAATAGGATTAATAGAATTATAATACAAAGCAAAAAAAATATTCTATAAAAAAAATAACAATAACAATTAAAAAAATTCATATAAACAAAAAATAATAAGAATTTTATTAAAAAAATAAATAATATGCATGAGAAAGTATTGGAGAAAAAACATTATAAAACAAATAACAAATATATGAATAATGAAGGACATAATTGGTATATAGTGTTGTGATAAACACAATAGATATGGATGCCCATTAATATCATGGCTGGATGACTCAGTTCTCATTTTACCAAGAAAGAATGTACATTAATGAAGGTTAAAAATTTTCTTTCATTATGCCTATAAAAGGAGGTTAAGCCTCCGTCAATATTACACACAGCAATAACAAATATTTCTACCTCTCTGCTTTCATATGTTATAAAGTCTATTTTATTCTCTCTCCTAGTGGGTGCTAGTGTATAATATTAATACATATAATATTAATACATTTTATTAGTGTGAGATATTGATGTGGTGAATATTATTATTATTTATTTACATATTTTATTTTATATCTAGTACATCTACCTTATTTATTTTACAACACGTTATCAGCACGAGACTCTGATCAAATTTTTAGGAAGGCTCAGGTAACAAATTTTCATTATGTCGAAACTCTCTCATCTTGAATTCAATGCTCTTGATATATCTGAAAATAATTATTTATCATGGATACTAGATGCTGAAATTCATCTTGATTCAATGGATCTTGGAGATACCATTAAGGCTGAAAATAATACATCCCAGAAGGATAAAGCTAAAGCCATGATTTTTCTTCGTCGTCATCTTGACGAAGGATTGAAAAATGAATATCTCACATTAAAAGATCCTGCAGATCTTTGGAAAGACCTTGAAGAAAGGTATAATCGTCAAAAAACGGTAATACTTCCTCAAGTCCGATATGAATGGACGCACTTGCGTCTGCAGGATTTTAAATCTATAAATGAATATAATTCTGCAATGTTTTGAATCACCTCACGAATGAAATTATGTGGGGAAAAGATAACTGATCATGATATGTTGGAGAAAACTTTCTCAACCTTTCATGCCTCGAATGTGTTCATGCAGCAGCAGTATCGAGAAAAAGGGTTTAAAAAATATTCTGAGTTAATTTCTTGCCTTCTTGTTGCTGAACGCAACAATGAGTTGTTATTAAAAAATCATGAAGCGCGCCCAGCTGGCGCCGCCCCATTTCCTGAAGTAAATACGACAAATTACCCCAGAAGAGGTAAATGGCAAGGTTTTAATAATAAGAAAAATTATGGAAGGAAAAAGAATTATGTTCAAAAGAGAGGATCTCACCAGAAGTGGGATAAAGAAAGGAATATCGGGCATAATAAATCAACCGAGGAGAAGTGTTTCCGCTGTGGTGGAAAGGGCCATTGGTCACGTACCTGTCGTACCCCAAGGCACCTAGTCGATCTTTATCAAGTATCTTTGAAAAAGGACGACAAAGGAAAGGAAACAAATTTTGTTTCAAATGATGCTGAGAACTCCACCACTCATTATGATGTATCTGATTTCTTTGAGGATCCTGAAGGAAATATTGGTCATTTGATCAACGATGGAATAGTTTAATATGTGGGATTGTGAAGTATCTATGTAAATAAATAATGTAAAGAACTTATTGTTAAGTTTTATTTTCTATGTATTTAAGTTTCAAATGTGATGTACATAAATAATGGAATATTAATGTTTATGAATTTTGAAATTATTAAATGTGTCAAATTTTAAATAAAATTTTAGTATATGATATTATTTTATGTATAGTGTTTTTTTTAGAAAAATGATTCTGATCAAATATTCAATTTAACTGTGCATACTGCTCATTTTATTATTATTTGTTTTTTTTTTAAGAGAATGGCAAGGATATGTAATGAAGATATATGCCTTGCGGATAGTGCAAGTTCGCACACTATTCTCAAAAGTGATATATATTTTACCCATCTTGTGCCAAAAGAAGAATGTGTTAATACTATTATTGGCTCAGGCAATGTGATAGAAGGCTCCGGAAGAGCTATAATTTTGTTTCCTAGAGGAACAAAATTTATAATAAATAATGCACTATTATCTACCAAGTCTCGAAGAAACTTGTTGAGCTTTAAAGATATTCGCCGAAATGGATATCATATTGAGACTATGAATGAGGAAAATCATGAGTATTTATGTATCACAACTCATGATTCAAATAAGAAAGTTATATTAGAGAAATTACCCTCTCTTTCATCTGGGTTGTATTATACCAAGATTAGTACAATTGAATCCTCTCCTATGCAATTAGCTTTTGGCCAGCAGCCAAATGTCTTCCATTTAAGAATATTTAGGTGTGCGATATATGTTCCCATTGCACCACCTAATCGCACCAAAATGGGACCCCAAAGAAAATTGGGGATATATGTTGGATATGAGTCTCCCTCTATAGTGAGGTATCTTGAGATACAAACTGGTGATGTGTTTAAAGCCCGGTTTGCGGATTGTCATTTTGATGAATCAAAATTTCCAACATTAGGGGGAGAGAATAAGCTTCCTGAAAAGGAGCTTAACTGGAATGCATCATCATTGATGCATTTAGATCCTCGATCAGGGCAATGTGAACGGGAAGTTCAAAAGATTATACATTTGCAAAGAATAGCAAATGAATTGCCTGATGCATTTTCTGATACAAAGAGGATAACCAAATCTTATATACCAGCGGAAAATGCCCCAATTCGAATTGATGTCCCAGTAGGACAAGTAGCCACTGAAGCAAATTCACGCCAGAAGCGTGGCAGGGCGAAAAATGCCCCAATTCGAATTGATGTCCCAGTAGGACAAATAGCCACGGAAGCAAATACACGCCAGAAGCGTGGCAGGCTTGTCGGTTCCAAAGATAAAAATCCTCAAAAGAGAAAAGAGGTAAATACGATTTCTGTTGAAAAAGACATAGTAAAGACACCTGCAGTTGTCCAAAATTCTGATATAGTATTAATGCCAAAAGACGTTCAGGTACCTGAAAATTGTGAAAATGATGAGATCTCAATAAATTATGTCTGTACAGGAGATAAATGGGACCGAAATAAGACAATTGTCAATGAAATATTTGCATATAATGTGGCATTAAATATCATGCATGAAAGTAAGGATCTTGAGCCAAGATCAGTCGAAGAATATCGACAAAGGAATGATTGGCCAAAATGGAAAGAAGCCATGAAGGCTGAATTAGACTCACTTGTAAAACGTGAAGTCTTTGGACCTGTAGTCCGTACACCTGAAGATGTAAAACCTGTTGGATATAAATGGGTATTTGTGAGAAAACGAAATGAGAAAAATGAAGTTGTGCGCTATAAAGCCCGACTTGTGGCACAAGGTTTCTCACAAAGTCCTGGTATAGATTATAAAGAAACGTATTCCCCTGTAGTGGATGCGATAACATTGCGCTATTTGGTCAGTTTATCTGCATATCATAAACTGCATATGCATTTAATGGATGTGGTAACAGCCTACTTATACGGCTCATTAGATCGGGATATCTATATGAAATTCCCTGAAGGACTAAAGATATATAAACCATCTAGTGAATATTCACAAGGGTTATACTCAGTCAAATTGCAAAGATCTTTATATGGTCTAAAGCAATCTGGACGAATGTGGTATAATCATCTTACTGAGTATCTGGCCAAAAACGGATTCAAGAATGATGATATATGCCCGTGTGTTTTCATAAAGAAAACTGCTTCTGGATTCATTATAATTGCTGTGTACGTTGATGATTTAAATATCATTGGGACTCCTAAAGAGATTCCAACAATTATAAAAACTCTAAAAGAAGAGTTTGAGATGAAAGATCTTGGAAGAACTAAATTCTGTCTCGGCCTGCAGATCGAGCATATAAAAAGTGGGATCTTTATTCATCAAACAACATACACAGAAAAGATCTTGAAGAGATTTTATATGGATAAGTCACATCCTTTAAGTACCCCAATGATCGTAAGATCTTTGGATGTGAAAAAGGATCAATTCCGTCCTAAAGAAGAAAATAAAGATATCCTTGGTCCTGAAGTACCATATCTTAGTGCCATTGGAGCACTAATGTATCTTGCTAATAATACGCGACCTGACATATCATTTGCTGTGAATTTACTAGCAAGATATAGTTCCTCTCCAACCAGAAGACATTGGAGTGGAATCAAACAAATCTTTCGATATCTTCATGGGACGGTTGATATGGGATTGTTTTATCCCTATGGATCCAAATCACAACTAGTTGGCTATGCAGATGCTGGATACCTGTCTGATCCACATAAAGGGAGATCTCAAACAGGATACCTGTTTACATATGGTGGAACAGCTATATCATGGAGGTCCACGAAACAGACGATTGCTACAACATCCTCTAATCATGCCGAAATACTGGCGATTCATGAAGCTAGTCGCGAGTGTTTTTGGCTGAGGAGTCTGATCCAATATATTCTGTCATCATGTGGACTGATTGATCATAAGATAGCTCCAACTATCCTGTTTGAAGATAATGCAGCATGTATTGCTCAACTTAAAGGCGGATACATTAAAGGTGATAGAACAAAGCATATTTCTCCCAAATTCTTCTTCACTCATGATCTTCAAAATCAAGGGACAATTGATGTGCAACAGATCCGCTCAAGTGACAATCTGGTAGATTTATTTACAAAGTCACTCCCAAAATCCTCCTTTGAAAGATTGGTACATGAGATTGGGATGCGCAGATTTCGAGACATTAAATGATGTCGGCAAGAGGGGGAGACTGTACTCTTTTTCCCTTGGTCAAGTTTTTTTCATTGGATTTTTCTTGACAAGGTTTTTAATGAGGCAGCTCCATCATTAAAGGATATTGTACTCTTTTTCCTTCACTAAAGTTTTTTTTCCCACTGGGTTTTTCTTTAGTAAGGTTTTAACGAGGCAATAATCCGAAATGGTCATCCAAGGGGGAGTGTTGTGATAAACACAATAGATATGGATGCCCATTAATATCATAGCTCGATCACTCAGTTCTCATTTTACCAAGAAAGAATGTACATTAATGAAGGTTAAAAATTTTCTTTCATTATGCCTATAAAAGGAGGTTAAGCCTCCGTCAATATTACACACAGCAATAACAAATATTCCTACCTCTCTCTTCTTTCATATATTATAAAGTCTATTTTCTTCTCTCTCCTAGTGGGTGCTAGTGTATAATACTAGTGTATAATATTAATACATATAATATTAATACATTTTATTAGTGTGAGATATTGATGTGGTGAATATTATTATTATTTATTTACATATTTTATTTTATATCTAGTACATCTACCTTATTTATTTTACAACATATAGAAAATTCTGGTTGAAGAGCAGAATCACTTCTGCGTTCGGATGATAAAAAGTTGCCAAACATACAAGTGAAGCGTTTAAGATATTTAAACGCACTTCTCTCTTCTCCAACATGTTTGCCATTTGCCAAACACACTCTTAATTATTCTGTTGGTCCTTATATAGTTTCACCAAATTTTTAATTAACTCCTTATATTTTTTTTTAATTAGGTTTCTACACTGCATTGATTTTGTAATTAAGTCATTTTCATATCAAAAACGTTAAAATTAACAGAATATTTCTTCTAAAATATATGCAGTCAAAGATCTAGTTATGTTTTTAATTATGAATACATTTAATTTATAAAAAAATATTCAGTTAACTCTAACATTTTTTATCCTATGAAATACCTAATTATAAAATTAAATGCAGCGTAGAAATTCAATTAAAAAAATATATAAAGACTTAATTAAAAATTTGATAAAATTAACAGAATAATTAAACTAAAATAAATATAGATAATAATAATAACAATAATAATAATATAGTATAGATAAAAGTGAAAATAGATAACATATTAAGGATTATCAATTATGTAATCTGAGTTCTTAACCAATATATAATGTTACTAGCATTATAGCATAACATGTACTAAGAGCTGACATTTATTTATTTATTCATGTGAAAATATTTTTTTTTAACTCTTGAATAATAGATTATATGGTTAGATTTTAATATTTATAAAAATATTGTCTTTATTTAAAATGTGACTAAATAAATAAGTTACATTTTTAAATAAAACATCTTTATAAAAAGATATTTTTACACACAAACTACAGACGAGTGATGAAATGAAAGGTACCAAGGTAGTTAGGTGTACCCAGCATAATTGAAAGAAAAAGTATGTGAAACCAAAAGGGAATCAGCCAAAACATAAACAAAACCACATCATGCTTAATTAATTTAATTTTATTTAATTTTTAATATTTGTTATTAATTGCCGTATCAAAATTGAAACCACCCCTCCACTAACAAGTTGCAACAACCCAAAATCCACTCCTGGGATCACGGAATATCTCATCAAGCCCGATTCAAAATTCAGCTTCAGTTTGGTGAATCCCGAATCAAGGTTTCTCTTCCCCTTGGTGGTGCAATTCATCGTTACTCCAATGGATCATTGACGGCGCAGATTAGAACTTCTTATCTGGGCGGCTACGGTGTATGGTTTGGAATTGGTTACATCAGCTACGCTAACCTCATACAGTCCAACAATCAAATACAAGGCTACATTGGATCTCTTCCGGAAGAGAGCATCTTTCATGGCGGTTTCACCCACTGAAGGAGGATCGATTAGTACATTGACTAATCCAACTCAAGGCGATGAACAATTCAGTGCTGGTGATCCAGTCATTCAAGAACAAGAAGGGTGGAAGGTATACTTCATAAGCTTCTCCTTGGTTTTTGTAAATTTTGAAACAGGGTGGTAGTTTAAGCGTTGTTATTCATGCTAATTAGAATTTTTTTTTTACTTCAAAAAGATGTGTGATGCAATGTTCTGTGATGGTTTTCATATGACCCATTCATTATATAGTAAGGAATGTTCTTAGCCTGACCAGGTTTCAATGCGCTATCTTGGTTTTCATATGACCCATTCACTGTGTTAATGTTGTAATATGATGATAACATGTTTTGATTTCAAACTTCACTTACTTTTTTAGAGTAAGATACATCAATTTGGCACATAAATCCAATATAAGATAACTTAATTAGTTAGTGCAACAACTTTCTACCATATCTTTTCCTTGAGATTTAACAGGATATTATGAACATAAAACTATATACCTGTGAAAATATTTCACCTAGCAGAAAGTTGCTAAAAAAGATATAGTGGATCCAAGCTTATTTAGGGCTGCACGCGGATCGGATCGGATCGGATATGGCCAAAATTTCGATCCGATCCGCACTAAAATCATCGGATCGGATCGGATCCAATATCCGCAGTTTTTAAGGTTGGATCCGATCCGCACATTTGCGGATCGGATCGGATCGGATATCGGATATATCCGCAAAACACAAAAATATTTTTAAAAGTTTATTTTTATTAAAAAATATCAATGAAATTCATTTTTTCTATTCTTTTAAATATGTTTACTCTTAAAATAATATTAAACATACTTTTCTTAAATAATAAATTAAAATAATACAACATATATGATAATTATTAGTTGAAATAAAACATAAAAAGAATATTTATTTATTTATTTCTTTATTTTTGCAGATACACGGATATGCGGATCGGATATGCGGATTCCAACACAAAATCCGTAATCCGATCCGATTAGTGTGCGGATCCGATCCGATCCGATCCGAAAGTCTTGCGGATCGGATCCATATCCGCAATTTCGGATCGGATTTGGATAAATACCGCGGATATGCGGATCCGATCCGATCCATGAACACCCCTAAGCTTATTATTAGCATAGGCAAACATACTTGAACAAGAAGTGAGAGTTTGGCAACAGCAAGTTCATCGATAAACGATTCCAATGATGACACATATCCTGAAGAGAAGGCGTCTAGTGTAGTAAATTTAATAAAACTTTATTAGCATAAAATTATACTGAAGTCTATACCAAGTAGATTGTCATTGTACATGATGTATCGATGTATCAAGATAAAAAATTGATATTACTTAGAAAATTGAAAGGAATTACCATCTAGTGTGTAGTCAAATTCATATCTTAGTTGAGGCTTATCAGAGAACCCAAATCCTAAAAGAGGAGACTAAACGGAATGAATTTGATAGCACAGCAATGATTGTTTGTGAAATCAGTAGAATTTTCAAAATGTTATGAACTTATATAGTTGAAAATAGTAGAAAGAAAAAAGTAGATTGATGATTGTACACTTTCCTAAAGTTCAAATTTCATTTCTAGTTTTATCATCTACGTATTTCACTGAAATGATTACCAGGTTAATATATAAAGGTGTTTTACCGATTATAAACATATCAATTCTGTGTAGATGTTTTTTTAAAATTCAAAAAGCTCGTTTAATTAAGAGATTGTTATAGTATGCTAAGAATATCTGTTAATTACTTACTGTGTTAGGGCCAGTTTAATTCGTATTTAATTTTGTGTATTGACGTTACAGTTGCCAGATCATAGTGGCGTAGGCGAAGAGGAGATTCCAGTCGTAGGAATGAATTTTGGTTCGTTGCCTCTCGTACAGAAATTTTATGCAAATTATACAAAGAAAGTTGGGTTCGTTACTAAAATCAGGAACATGAATTTCGACATGACGCGGAAGGAGTCAAAGATACCGGTTAATTAATCTATCTACTGCACGCGAGAAGGTTATCGAGAGTCTAGGGTGAACGCAGCAACTCGAGCAAACAGGATTACAACCACGAGATGTAGAGCAAGGATGTATGTTGTGCTGGACAAGGAGAATGAATGTTGGGTTGTGTCTAGATTAGAACTGAGGCATTCTCACCCCTGTTCGTCTAAGAAAGCTGTCCACTATCATGAATACCGAGAGCTGACCATGCATGCTAAGTGTGTCATTACGGATAACGACGAGGCTGGAATAAGGCCCAACAAGACGTATCTAGCACTGGCAAACGAGGTTGGTGAGTCCGCAAACCTGGGTTTTTCTGAAAAGGATGTCAGAAATTACATCACACGCAATCTCCGATGCTCCGATGACAATGAGGACTTCCAGGGGATGATGAATTATTTCGTTCGAATGAAGGAGATCAATCCCAACTTCTTTTATGCAATAGATGTTGACGATGCTAATAAATTTAGAAGCGCACTTTGGGTAGATGCTAGGTGCAGGGCTTCTTATGAATACTACGGAGATGTGGTGTCGTTTGACACCACATACAGAAGAAACATGTCTGTATATGTATTTCTGAATTGCAAGAGCAGTTATTTCTTAAATTTCTCTTGTTGGCTCACAGTTGTTTTTTGCTCTTTTCACAGGCATGGTCTGCCGTTTGCATCCTTTGTAGGTGTAAACCACCATGGGAAGTCCACTCTTCTTGGCTGCGCTTTACTTGGGAGCGAGGAGATCCCTAGTTTTGAGTGGGTGTTCACGCAGTGGGTGAGATGCATCGGGACTGTACCAAAGAGAATTATCATTGACCAGTGCAAGGCGATGACTGGTGCTATTAGGAATGTCCTACCTGACACTGTCCACCGATGGTGCATCTGGCACATAATGAAGAAATCACAATTCAAGCTTGGTGGATACGCTAGGTACGGAGAACTGAGTGCAATGATGAATCACATTGTATGGAATTCTCCTTCGACTTAATCATTCGAGTCTGATTGGGCTAGTTTCACCAAACATTTTAACTTAGGCAAGAACAGATGGTTAGCAGGTAAGTGATGTTAACTAAATCCCGAATCTGTTGGTTTCTATTTGTCTATTTATTCACCTCATGTTATTAGTCCCACCTTGATTCCGTTCGTATTGTTTTTATAAGAAATGTAGAAGAGTTTTCTAGCTCTAACGACAGTGGATGGTCCTTTCAGTATGTAAACAGATGTTTTTTTTCATAGTGTGTATGGATGTTTTTATAATTTATTTTATCAACGAGTTAGAAGTGAGCCCATCATGTTGTTCATAAGCAGCACTCTTATGCCACTATTTTTTTTTTTGCAGACCTTTACGCAAATCGACGGAAGTGGGTTCCAATTTTTTTCAAGAGTCAATTTTGGGCAGGCATGAGGAGTACACAGCGTAGTGAAAGTATGCATGCATTTTATGGTGGATACCTGCATTGCAAGAGTGGGTTGGTTCAGTTCGTCCATGAATATGACAATGTCCTTGGAACCAAGGAGCAAAAGGAGCTAGAAGATGATGCTGCAGACTCGAAAGGCGTCATCCCATGCATAGGGAGCACGGGCATTGAGAGACAATTTCAGTAGGAATACACCAGTAGTATGTTCAGGAATCTTCAACTGGAGGTAAGAAAAAAAACCGATTGCGTGGTTCGATCAATTGAACAAAACGGAGATACGATTTCTATTACAGTGGACGAGCAAAAGGTATTCTGGAGGAAGCCGGTTTATCATACTTTCAGGGTCGACTTTGACCCTTTGAGTCGAAAGGGTCAGTGCGAGTGCAACAAGTTTGAATCCGTTGGTATTTTGTGTTGCCACACCCTTGCGGTCTGGTCATACTACAGAGTTGACATTGTACCGAGCTGCTATGTTCTTCCTCATTGGAGTAAGAATCTCATCCGCAAGCACACTTACATCAAGAGTAGCCATGACGTGGCTCGGAGTGATGAAAGCAACAACTTGTTCAGACATCTATGTTCAGAGTTCTATAACGTTGCACAGGAGTTTGTTGCTTGTGATGAGGAAGCAGCCATCTTGCGAGCTGCCATTTGGGATGCAAAGTCTAAGCTGATTGATTACCGTGCCAGCATCCGGAGGACTACTGTTGCTGCGTCTCAGAATACTGTGCCCACACAGAGCACAGGCGGTGCGATTGTACATGACATACAGGGACCCTCAAGAGTCAAAACCAAAGGACGGCCTAGGGGTAAGAGACTTGGAGCAGAGTTGGACAAGTCAATTAAGAAATCAATGCAAAAAAGGAATAAGAGATCACACCTGGTATGTGTTAGAAGTGGCTAATATGAAATAATTCTTGTCACGCAATGGTGTTCTTGATTAATTTATGTTGTTCTGTTTGTGTTGTGCATCTTGTAGGATGAGGTTGACCTTCCGTCAGATAATGATCATCATGGGCCCCTTAATAAAGGAATTGAGGATTCTACATTGTGGAACTCATCGGATGTTGGCGGATTCATGCACCTGTTGAATTCTTTTAGTCATATATAGATAGGTTTCTTGGTTCGAGTTGGTCTCATTCTTTACATACAGCGTAATAAACTAGGCAATTTTCTGTTTTGTCACCAATGGTTCTCATATTTTATTGTAATATTTTCAATGAACCAAAAGAGAAGACAATAAAAATCACGATTGTTAAATGGTTTAAATCTGCCGTGAAAATGGAGCAAGAGAATTAAAAAAAAAGGACACAAATGCATTAATATATCAATGCAGTGCACGCAGTCGGTAATGTACAACGAAATCATACACAAAACCATCCAATTTACAATGAGAAGAAACATCCAAGTCCCTACAAGAGACACCATCCACCTAAAATTCTAACTACTGTAGCCTTATCAAGACATTAGTTCGTGCAATGCGTTAATTTCCAGCAATTTCACAATTCAAGCATCACAAAACAGTGAGAAAAATTAAAGAACACCTCCATTTAGTTAACACCACGCGAGTTAATACACATAAGTGCCACTTAAGCATAGACATGACCAGAAGGGTTATGTACAACGATCAGAGTTCACTCAATATTATCAATGTGCAATGAATTGCTTAATGAACTAGTGACATCACTAACTTGGAAAAACATTGCTTGAGAATCCTGAAATGACTGATATATGAAACCTGCTAACGAGTATCTAATAAAACATGAGCCACTCACTCATCAATGAAATACTAACAAGTTCAAATGCTTTAAACATGACAAAACATAAAACAAATCCAACACCATCCAATTTACAATGAGAAGAAACATCTGATTCCCTACCTAAGACACCATCCACTTAAAATCACACCTAATGTGAGGTGATTAGGACCGAAGTCCGCACAATGCATTAATTTCCAGCAACTTTAGAATTCCAGCTTTAGATAGAAAATGATATAAAAATAAGGAACAACTCCATTTAGTTAACACCACGAGAGTTAATGGAAAGCAGTGCTACTTAAGCATAGACATGACCAAAAGGGTTATATACACCGATCAGAGATCACTCAATATTATCAACATGCAATGACTTGCTTAATGAACTAGTGACATCACTAGCTTGGAAAATCATTGCTAGTGAATCCTGAAATAGCTAACTCATGAAACTTATTGACTAATATCTAACTAAACATAAACCACTCAGACATCAACGAAGTATTCACAATTTCAAATGCTTTTAACATGCCAAAACATAAAACAGATCCCAAACCATCTAATTTACGGAGTAACAGAAACATCCTAACTCCCAGCTCAAGCACCATCCACTCAGAGGTTTACTTCCGTTGTCTTCCGTCCTTCCTCGGCTTTCTTGTGGGTAACCCCGCACGATGCAGCATGCTTTTCGTGCTCGGTGCTGTGAAAGGTGATCTCACAGCCTTAGACTTTTTCCTAGGCTAGTTTCGGCGCACATTATTGCTTTCCAATGCATGCAGCGCCTTGCCAATATCTGAATTATGAGGACCCATCACTATGTCTAGAATGATCTCCTTCCTAAACTCCTGTACAACGTCCTGCATGGCAATTACGCGTTGGTTGGTAATTTTAATAACGAGAAAGAAATTGACTACAAATGGTTTCAACCTAATTGTTATGACATATTTAAATTCACCTGATCCCAATGCTGTAATGGTTTATCTAAACCCCAAAACTGCATGAACTTGATGACGAAAACACCACAATCACAGCTATATGTACAAACACAGAATATTAAGTTCAACCATGATATCGTTATCAAGTGAAGTGCTACCGACAGAATTTTGTTAGGTGAATTTTTAACTTACCCGTTATCCTGTTGTAGGACGCTAGCATTGAATATAGGCAGGCCGTTCTCAGTGTGCTTGTATGCGGGCATAGAGATTTTTGCCATGTCTTCAATGAGTCTCCCCTGGAAATCAGCAACACGTTAGGAATCATACTGTTTCAATTACTAAGTCTAACGGCAGACTAATTGGTTATGGACCTGGACCTACCGCATATGCATGTATTTTTAGCCTTTCATCGTTAGACTTTCCTGTATTCATACTATCCAGCACCCACAGCCTTTTTTGAGTAATCTCAAAGGCATACAGCCACCAATGACGATCGATACAGACTGGGGCAAACCACTATGATGGAAGCAGCAATGTAAATTTAAATAATCAGGTTTGTCACCAAATAGATACAGCCAATGAAATCTCAATTAAGCACACGCTAATTCGAGTGCCCTTAACATGAAAACTATAAACCAAATTCAGAATCATCTAATTCACAATTAAGAGGAACATCATATTGCCTATTCACAAGAAACATCCAAGTAATAAAAGCAAGGTTGTAAGCACGTAGACTAAAACATCAACCTTCAAGCGTTAGCTAATACAAGACCCATACAATTTCTTTCATCTAGGCAATTAACTTACCCATTTTCGCATGGAAGCTGATATCTTGTCAAAAAACATAGAGTCATCACCGAATTGAGGACCCAGCCCAACATAGCTAACGGTGGGAACCTCCCTGAAGGAATCCAAGTTCCTCTTATGCAACACAGTTTCCTGTTAAAAAAAAGCACTATTTAGGTTCCAATCTAAAATCATTATCGATAAGAATCTGCAAATTTGTGCATACCGAAATTCCGGGAGGAATACAGTAAAACTCATCCTTAAACCGCAACGAGTCTGAGTCATTAAAGGTTGAACACATCCAATGAACGATCTGAAAAAAAAAGGTTTAATCTTCGTTAGGGTCATCAATTCTAGCCAGGATAAATATTAAGAAACATATTCATTATATCAGTGTGTTAGTGTGTTATACTTACGTTGCTGTTGACCCAGTGTCGGGGCAGCAGTGAGCAGATGTCCTCTCGGACTAATGATAGATGCTGCCTTCCTTCATAGGACGCCAAAACCTGACTTTGCTCCAACGATCCATTGGCCGCCCATCGTCGCAGTCGCTCCTCATCATCCTCATCAATCTTTCGCCCTTTGAGAAGTGGATGCACCTTTATAGGAGTACATTGGGTATAATTCTGTTCTGTCCTAGTATTGCCCAGTGAGATTTTCTTGCTTGGTGGGCTAGGAGTCATGCAAGGCATATTGGCTGGCATCATGGTCTGCAGTGGCCTAGTGTTCTGCAGTTGCTCAAAGTGTTGCCAAATTCGTTCACTCTCAGGATCTCGGTTCGACAGAAAATTGGGATTACTGCAAGCAACTCAACCGATGTTAGAGAAATGGCAGTTGTGTACGGATACAATCCATAAATCACTAACAAGTAAAATAGACCACAAAATGAAATGGTTTTGATTAGGAGACTTGCCCGTCGAACTCCCATTCTTCATGTTTCACTAGCGCAACAGAGAGTGTTCCTACATCAGGAGCCACAGAGAAAGGTGTTTCATGTGTTCCGTTATCCTAATTGAGGTTGCCTTCTTCTAGTTCGGCACTTGATTTTTTTTGGTCAACTCCCTGGTTATAGAGTCGGCACATCCGCTTGGCAAGAGGCTCATTCTCCTCATCATCATCTGTACTGATTGGGATATCCTTTTCCTCAGATTTCTTTGGAGTCGACGTACATGATCGGTCCTTTTTAGCCCTCCCCTCTTTTGGCGCAGCGCCCTTGCTAGGCTGTTTTACATAAAACGAATAAATTGTGTAATGAAACATCCAAATACATTCAAAATACCTTAGTAAACTTAATCAAAACTAGTTGATGATTTAAACCGTATACAACAATACTCGTATACTCACCCTTGGGGTAGTTTTGGATCGTTCTTCGCGCGATGAACTTCTTGTTGTTGGAGATGAAGATGTTGTGCGTCCCCTTGTACGTCTTTCCTTTGATACCTGCTTACTCTCTCCACCGACTGACCTCCTCTGTTTGAAGCAATAGCATGAACCAAATTAACAATGGCGAAGTAAGCTTGTTAAAATGCGAAAGCCTAAAAACGTGCTTACCCTTGGCGGCAGGAAATGCTTTTGCCCACGCTTCTGTGGTTCTTTTTTCACCGGTTTCCTCCTCGCCTGTGGTGCCTGGCTCTTTATGTCATCACCCCCCCATGTCTAGTCAAAAGGCGCCCCTGAATTAAGAAACAAAGAGAATCAACTCTCAGAATCAAACCCCAAAGCACAACCAAACCACAATCCAGTAATAGCAAAATAAAAAAAATCTCAAACAAACTGGAATAGCAACATTTGCCTAGCACAACTGACAACAAAGACGCAATAATAGAAAACTTCTTGAGTGGTCGAATATGCAGCTCCGACTTAAATTACTGGATAAATTAACTGATTACGAGATAGAAATGAGTACCTCAGATAAAATATATTGCGCCTTCTTTTCAAGTCTCTCTGAGGTCCACGCATCGAGCCACGGCTCCGGCTCATGGCAGTTGTCGAGCACACCGTATTGCAACCGCTGAAAATAGAGTATCTGATGCAAGGATGGGCCCAGTTAAAGTTATACACGACAGAAAACCACAGTTAGCATCAGATAACATTCAAGATTCTGTAAGGCTCGCAATTATTTGTTATATAGCAACGAGACATAGAATTTGTGCCAGTAAACATACAGATGAAATCATACAATGAACCATCTAAAATTAGTGAACAGAGAGTCAAGTAATTCAGCAACATATCATTATATCACATACAAATAACAGTACTGGAGTCTAAGCTCTCTAAAGTAGTGTATAGGAAATTAAATTTATACAAGTGATGATCTTCATAAAAAAAAATAATTTATTACTGGCATTGTGTTCTACCAGCATGACGAACATGCAGCCTTCACATGTTTTGTTCCCTTTCAGCTTATACTTCTCCACTGCCTTATCGAACCACTTTAGAATTTCCAACGGCCAGTTGAACCTCCGTGGATCAGAAACATCTAACATGGGGTAGATGTGCCATGGAGGAAGTACCTGTTGAGTAGTTAGGCACAGGAACATCTTCATCACCACCAGTAAGAAATATCTTCTGAACTCCATCCTATCTGATTCTGTGGCCATTGGACAGCTATAAACCAAATCCCGGAGCTCGGTTGTTTACCGTCTATGGAACCGATTTTTTATGGCGATGTGGGATGCATTACTGTCATCAAATGCTGGAAATGGATCCCCTACAAAATGTTCATGCGTTATTCCATGTTAATATGTATGCATAAGCAAAATAGTTAAACAATGTAGCAGAAGTTACCTCCGGACGAATGCCGAAAACCTTCCCGATTAACTCGGCATTGAGGCGAATGTTGCCGATGTCTAGTATAAAAGTTCTTGACTTAACTTGGTACGACTCAGCTAGGTGAACCATGATGGCTTGCTTTACCGACCAATTTGAAACAAGCCTCAGGAATCCAAAACCAATCAGATCAATCTCCGCAAGCTTGTCAGCGGAATTGTTTTTCGATAGCGTGCTCATCATATCATGGATGTAGCTGGGCGAGCACCGGGACTCTAACAATTTCTGGTAATTGTCACAGTAGCTGTCAGTCAAACGTAATGTAATGACTGAATGGTAAAAAATGAATGGTAGACCACATTTTACCTTTTTCCCCATGTTGGATGGGTTTCACTTCAAATCAATCCTGCTGAGGTATCACAAGAAATAGCCCCTCAAAACTGTATATAGGAAAATAGCAACAATTTCACCATCCAAATTACAGTCATTTCAACAAATAAATGAAGAAAAACAGCTACTTGAACAGTGATTATTAAAATTTTATTTGAAGTTGATGTGCTTAGAATTATGGATATTCTCTACTAATTAACAATGCCTTCAAGGTATATCCAAACCAACCACCAATGTAGTATATAACTTCTGGTGCCACTGATTTACAACGACCAAAATAGATAAAAATCATTCTAGAATATCAATCAATTCTGATTGTGTCAAAAAAAATTAAAAAAAAAATAAATATTATTGTACTACATCTTCTCACTGATAATAGCTTAGATCGACCAAGACAAGATGTTTCTTAATGGAAATAAAGTGCAGAACAAATATTTATTAACATATTTTGTGATAATCAAACAAAATTGAAAACATGACATCTTTCATCTAATCAAGTTGTCACAATATGGAAGTTCTGATTGTGTTGGCATAACTAATAGGAGGAAGAGCACTGTTGGATTCATATAACTTCAGGGTTCCTAGTTTGGCAATAATCTCCAATCTTATTGAAGTAAACATTTTTGGCAACTAGTCATTATTAGAAGGATGCAGAACCAGTGTGAGATTGAATAAAATTTTTCGTACTTCCAAGAACGTGTCAAAATCTGTATTAAAGCAAAAACAATCTATATATTCTATTTCAACACCGAAACTCACATTTAATTTCACACTATATTTTTCAGAATGCAAAACCTTTTAAATCCATTTACTAGTTGGGGCAAGGAAGTCGCATTGTAGTCACTAATTTCTGTTCACGCGTAGAGATGGACATATACATAATGAACCAGCTTTTTTAAGAAGTAAAAAAGAACAATCTAATGTTATTTCTTCCACTTTCTTCTTGTTTCAAAACAAAGCAGTGTATTTTTTTTAATGTAACACATCATTCATTCAAGTAAAAATTATACAATCATAAATAACATCAACAAAACATCCACTCAAATATCCACAATTATTCAAAAACAATGTCACGTAATTTAGCAATATCAAAGAACATCTCACATGAACATCTAGCCTTTAACAACTACAATTGTAATATCCAACCCAATATAAAAGCTACATCCAATCTCTACCAAATGCAACAAGCGAGCAAAACATCAACAACAGAAGATTTCTAATTGAAGTCATGTTATACTTTTGAGAGTTTAATTAGAATCAATCCAAATTCAATTAGAAATCAATCAACGGACCTACTTGTCATCCGGATTCTGCAAGACTCCAGAAACAGGGGACACATGCAGCTGCTGTTTTTGCCTAGGACCAGTTATGCCCCAAAATGGTGCCACCTGATCTGCTCAACCAGTAAAAGAACATCCATTTGATTTGGAACTCACACGCACCACTTCAATAAAACACTGTTGAATTCCCTTTTAGAAACATGCATAGGAAGTCAAAGGGAACATATACCATACCTAACAATTAGTGTGACGCGCGGATTGATTCCAAAGAGCTTCGGCGGCACCGGGATAACCCACATGCAAAAGTAGCACGGCGTCGTTCTTCTTCCCGAGTCTGGAGGCGCGACGGTCGGTTCTGCTAGGCGCGGCGTTGTAGCGTCTGCAGAAGTCAGGGAAGACGGTTGCAATGGGTTAGCTTCAGTTGGGGTCGTGGTGCCCGGAGAAGGGAGGGGAGAGGGTTGCGCGATGTTTCCGGAGGCTTGGCGCGGGTGTAGAGAATTTTAAAATTCTGAGTGGTAAAACGGTGAAAAGATGTAGGGTTTTTCAGGAATGGGTGAATCTGGTTTACCTGAGTCATATCTGGATGTTGCTGATGATAATTGGGCTATTGGATCCCAGCCCAGATATAATTTTGGCTGATGTGCTTTTGGCTGATGTGCTTTTGGCTGGATTTTGGCTGATGTGCTTTTGGTGCCCTTGACATTGTACAATTGTGAGCACAATTTTTATTGCTATCTCTTCTTCTTCTAAATTCTTCTTTTTTCTTATATTCTCAATGGCATATTTATTTATCAGATGAACTAGATTATTAATTGAAATCTGAAAGATTAGTCATTCTTTTCACATTTTTTTGTGTACTCTTTATCTCCGTTACAAATCCTATTCTACAATTTTTTACTATTATACTCGGTAAAGTATTCTTGCATCCTTACCAATCCTCACGGACAACATCGTCGTCGCCAACACCTTCATGCCGGAGTAAAATAGAGAACTTCTATTTGTTGATCGAGATATCCTCTCTTGGCATGGATTTTGCTACTTTGCCTAACTATAGTGCCATACTTGCTTCAACTAGTTCACGTTATTGTCTTGGTGAAGTGCAAAGTTAATTTCAACACTATTAATTCTTACTTATTGTTTGGACGGAAGGAGTTTGAAAAGAAAATGTAGAGAAACAAAATATATATTTTTGTTTGTTTGGATGAGAAGAAAAATTATTTAAAAAAAAAAATTATGTTAGATCTACTGTACATAATTTTTTTTTAATAAAAAATATATAAATAAGGATAAAATTATATATTTATTCTTTGAAACTTGTTCCTTAAATATGTGATAATTTTTTTATAAAAAAATTTCAATAAGAAAAAATAACAGAAAATTTACAGTATTTACTTTTCTATATATAAATAAAAAATTTGTTTATGTTTATTTATTAAAATATTTTCTTATTATTTTTGATAAATATTTAAATGTAGTAATTAAA
>NC_029794.2:14333378-14338858 GCF_000816755.2 Arachis ipaensis | reverse complement strand
TTTTATCAAAATAACATACAAAACCATTCACTTTCTCTTTCATCTTTTTTTCTCTCATCTTCTTTTTTTCTATTTTTTTTTTATATTTTTCATCTTATATTCAAACAATATATTAATGTTATAATGTAGTGCTTTATCTTTTTTTTTTTCCTCAAGTTCTTTTATTTATATGTTGAGAATTTAAATTTGTATTTTTAGACGCTTCAAAATTACAATTTTTGAGTGCCTGAATATAAAGATTTTTTGAGTCTAGCATTATAAAAATAAGAAATTTTTTTTGTTTCATTTTCGCTAGTTTCGTCGGCACAAAACCATGTAAAATACATATTTTAGATTGCGAAATTGTCATAAAATTAGCAGTTTAGTAACTCTTGTGAATTTGATTCAAAATGGTAAAATATAATTTTTTATATAAATAAAAAATAAATATTAGTTTTTTAGTTAAGCTCTAAATGTAATACATATATAAAGTTTGTAGTTTTTAATGACTATTTTATGGAGTCTTTATCTTTATTACAGTAAAAAAATAAATACATATATACCACAGCTAAGCCTAGGAGTGTTTGTTGTTATCCTTTTACACTTGTTTTCAGCTTTAATTAGGGCCAATTTTAATAAATATTTTAATTAAACTCTTTTAAAAATAAACTTAAAATATGAAAATTTATATTAAAAAGTTTATAAAAAATTATTTTGTATTTAATTTTTTAATAATAAAAATATATATTTTTTATTTTTTATAAATATTTTAAATAATTTTTTAAAAAATTATAAATTAATTTTAAAAAATATATTAAATATTAATGATATAATTTTTCATAAGTTAGAATTTAAAAAAAATATTTATGAATTTATCTAAATTGATCTTTAATCTGAAAATGAATCTTTTTAATTTTTTAATTATTTGATAAAATATAATTTGATTAATTTCTCATAAAAAAATATTAAAAAAATATACTTTATCACACAATTTAAAAAGATTTAAGAGAATTCACTTGCCTTTAATTTCAGCGGAAGAATTCAAACTTCTGGGTTAAGACTTAACTGCTTAAGAGACACCATGAATGAATGATCAAGAAAAAGATATAAAAAAAAAACATTAATTAAACTGTGGTTCGAAAAAGTTGTAGCCGACAAAGACCATATAGAAGTCATTAATGCTCTTTGTCACAAAAATTTGGATTTTGATATTTTAAATTTTGAATTTTATTTTAGAAGGTAAAATATAATTTTTTATCATTTATTTTATAGGTAAGATTAAAAAAAATAAAAAAAATTATTCAAAAATAAAAAATTATACTTTACTTTCTAAAATAAAATTTAAAATTAAATGAATTCAAATTATCGTGTTTTAACCTTTTAATTAATATAATGTCGGTCAGGTAAGTTTTAGTATAATGAGACAGCACATTATGACTGGCATAACTCAACTGCTTTTGCTGAGGTATAAAACTCCATTCCTAACTTCTGTCGTAAAAAAACATTTAATAATACCTAACATTAATGCATCATCAATATCCCAACCCATCTAGCAATTTCTTACTTTTGTATATATCTATAATATCTATAGATCTATAGATATATAACGAGAATGCAACTTCGTACCCAACATTTTCCTTTTTAATTTAATTTTCTATACCTATATTTATTCTACGAGTATACATATAATACAATGATTCAGTCAATTGGTCAAACCAAGTTGAATGCGAATAATAGTTCCAAAATTGTTGTGAGGACTAGATAAGGAGGAGAGCGTGGGTGGGTGTGTATCCGGTGTTAAGGAGGGTTCTTCTCGAGAGGGGTTAGAAAAGCCATCCAAGATCTCTTTTAGAGATAAAGTCATTGGTGCAGAAAACTCTAAGGCCTTTGCATTAGTAGGGTCTTTATATGGGGATGGTATCGCGACGGTGACAAGTAAGCAGGGTGATTCTCGTCCACCAAGTGTCAGTTTTACCAAGGAGGCAAAGAGCTGTCTAGCTGAACCTTATAAGGAAGCCATCGTGATCAAGGTGCTGGATAAGTATTATGGCTACACGGCTCTCATGCATAAGCTCCGGATAGTATGGCGCATCAAAGGAGGGTTTGATTTGTTGGATGTGGGATTTGGATATTTTTTGGTTAAATTTGATATTGCTGGGGATCGTGAGAAAGTCATTCTTGGTGGCCCGTGGTTGATAGACGGTCACTATGTTGCAGTAAAGCCTGGGATGTGGATTTTAGGCCATGCGAAAAATCCTTTGGATCAACGCTGGTATGGATTCGAGTCTCGGGACTTCCAATTTGGTGCTACCAGGAACAAGCAATGCTGCGAATTGCTTCTGCAATTGGGATTCCGGTGAAAGTAGATTTGGCTACTAAGCTCGCAGAAAGAGGAAAATATGTCCGAGCTTGTGTTCAAATTAATCTTGAGTTGCCTGTCATCAAACATATTATAGTGGAGGGTGTGACTTATGAAGTGGAGTACGAGAGTTTACAGTTGATTTGTGCTACTTGTGCACGGTATGGGCATGATAAATCGTTGTGCATGGAGAAGGAGTCCTTGGAAGGAAACATAAATTCCTTTGGTGATGGAAAAAATAATGAAGCCCCAACACTAGTGCCACACAATAATCATGAGATTCAAAAAGAGGCTGAATCAGAAGCTCGTGATTTGGGTGAGAAATTAGGAGTTGTTAAAGGGAAGGATGTGGTTACGGAATCATTGGCTCCTCACGTGCCTGATGGTCTTGTTAATGAGGTATGCATGGATGATGGAGAGGGCTGGCAACAAGTGCTCCGTAAGGGAAAATTCACAATGGGCCAGTCATCATGTTTGAAGGACCAAGATGGAAAGCAGCCCAAGTTTGGTTCGAGAAGGGTTCCAAGGCCCAATTTGCATGGTGATGGAGGCAAATCAACTGGCATTAGGATGGGGAAGCAAGAAAAACATGAAATTGCGCCATTTCCATCGCGCAGAACTCCTGCACGTCGTGGAATTTCTCTACGGAAGCGTCATCGGCCTTCCTCATTGCAGAACTCGCCAGTTGATAAAAATGGTGGCACAACGGAGGAAACCTTAGTAGATGGAAGCATGGCAAGTGCAGTGTCAGGGGGTCCAAAGGTGGCAATTATTGAGGATCAGAGTGTGCCAGTACCGCAGGACAAACCACCTATTGAGGTTGGTGATTCTGTTTAGAGTTTATGTTCTTATTTATTCTGTCCCTATTATTTATGGATAGTTTAAATATGATTGTTTGGAATATTAGGGGTGCTTCTAATAAGTTAGCCCGGGTGCATTGTAAGGAACTTGTTAGAAAATTTAGACCTGTTTTCTTTATTGTGGTTGAAACTCACTCCCCTTTTTAGCATTTAAAATTATTTTGGGAAAGGTTGGGGGTATCACTCTGTTGGTATAGTAGAGGCACAGGGGCATAAGGGAGGTATTTGGTTTCTATCCTCTATGAAGGGTGTTTGTTGTAAGTTCATTGATGCTTTTGATCAGGGTGTTACTGTTGAGGTTCACTTTGATAATTTAATTTGGAGGTGTAGTGGTATTTATAGTAGTCCTCAATTTAATAAAAGGGTTCTCCTTTGGGATTATCTTGTTGCACAATCGGGCAAGCTTTCAGAAGTACAGAAGAATTCACTAGAGTTTAACTCGAAGGTATTTGGTAACATTTTTGTTAAGAAATGTGAATTAGAGCAGCAGATTAATTATTTACAAAAGCGTTTGGAAGTGGTGGATAGTATTTATTTGCGTCAGAAAGAACAACAGTTGCTTGATGATTATAATAATACTCTAGTGCAAGAAGAGCTCCTATGGTTCCAAAAGTCCAGAGAGCAGTGGGTACTAAATCAAAGAAAGGCACACTGGCCTTTAAGATTGATCTGGAGAAAGCTTATGACAGAGTTGACTGGAGGTTTTTAGCTCATACCCTTAAGAGCTTTGGTTTTCCTATTCCTACACTTAATTTGATTATGAATTGTGTCATTGCTTCTTCCTTATCTATTCTTTGGAATGGGAGTCGTCTGAATGGCTTTACTCCTAGCCGAGGTCTTAGACAAGAAGACCCTATGTCACCCTATCTTTTTGTGTTGTGTATGGAGCGACTAGCATGCTTTATTAGTCATCAGGTTGATTTGGGCTTGTGGGAGCCGGTTGCTATTTCTAGAGGGGGACCAAGAATATCCCATTTAATGTTTGCCGATGACTTGCTTCTATTCTGTAAAGCTACAAAGAGACAAGTGCAAAATGTGATGTTGGTTTTAGAGACTTTTTGCAAAGCATCGGATAGGTGTCCAAGATGTCTTTCTATCCAGGAATCGGTTATATATTGTATTCGGAATTGTCCAAAAGCTCAGCTTGTCTGGCAAAGGTTGGATATTCCTTGTCATCCTTTGGATTTGAAGAACTGGTTCTTATATCATAGTAGAGAGCACCCGTTCAAGTTCTTTTCGGGACTTTGGTGGATATGGCGAGCAAGGAATAATGACATCTTTAATCCCCATGAAACTTGGCCTCCGGAAAAAGTCATTTGTCTGGCATTAACTTCAGAAAATGAGCTTAGAAATATTTTTGAATTACAACGTATGTCCCTTCCATCTACTCTAAATGGTTTTTGGAATCCCCCATCCATTGGTACTTTTAAGATTAATTATGATTCTAGTTATTTTGGTTCGGGTGATAGTGTTGGTTTTGCTTGTGTTATTAGAGATTGTAATGGGAGCTGGCAAAGGGGGTGTTTGGGAATGATTGAGAGTAATAGTATTCTTCAAGGAGAATTATTTGCTATTTGGAGAGGATATCTCTTAGTTTGGGATGTGGGTCAACGAGATGTTATTTGTGAGACGGATTGTGTGGAAGCATTTAATCTTGTTACTCAAGATGGTTTTGGGTTTATTGATCCACTTGTACTCAAAATAAGAGATATCATGCATTGGAATTGGCGTGTTGACTTTCGTTTGATTATGAGAGATGCAAACACGGTGGCAGATACTATAGCAATGATGGCGATGAAGTTACAACTTTCGCATGTGGAGCTTCTTTCACCTTGGGAGGAGTTTAAGAGTAGTCTTAAACGGGACTGTCCCTCTATTTAAGCAGTTCCTTGTTTTGTTTCTTTTGTTTTTCTTTGTTTAATTTATTTCAGTCACCAAAAAAAAATTATACTTTACTTTTTAAAATAAAAATTTAAAATTGAGAGAATCCAAATTTCAAAAATTCATCCTTCTTACCTCTCGTTCAATGGTAACCACTCTCTAGAGCTAACTACACTAGAAAGTACTTCATCATCATCACAAAAATAAATAAATAAATCTTTCCCCCTAATTGTGAAGAGAGGAATCCCCTTCCATTGTTGCACAAATCATATTGCTTCAGTGGTTTTTAACGACTGTATGTTGAATTATTTTTAATAAAACATGCTATTGTTTTGATATCTTTTGAAAATTTAAAGATTAATGAGTAATTATTTAAATTAGTCTTTAAAATTTTTGAAGTC
>NC_029794.2:14327163-14333312 GCF_000816755.2 Arachis ipaensis | reverse complement strand
TTTAAAAAATATTTATAAGTAAAAAAAAATTTTTTATTTATATATATATGTAGAAAATTTAACCTGTTTTTCTATTAGTCATAAACACATATATATACAACTTTTGATATGAAACTATATCAAATATTTTCTATCTTAAAAAGCATAAGAAAAAGTCTAGGGGACCAGCAACTTTATCAAATTCTAGCCAGCATGTAACCAGCAAAGAAAAGTGAACTATTGGATGAAATCTCACACCAATCTCATACCATTAAAATCATCATTGATGGTTATTTGATGGCTACAAATCACAAAAGTTGCTGGTCCCCTAGCACTCCTCAAAGCATAATTTACGATCCTAACAAATTAGAATGCATAATTTTCTATCCTAGTAAAGATATATATGAGAGTACTCTTGGAGTACCGTATTTATACTTAAATTATAGAAATATTATTATAATATTTTTATGTATATCTAAATTATCCATTAATACCCCTTCAAGTTGGAACATGCAGGTCTTTAATGCTCAACTTGATCAATATTGCCTCAAACTTTTTGTCACCAAGAGCTTTAGTAAAAAGGTCAGTCAAATGAGTTTGAATGGGAACATAAGATGGAAGGAAGCGTTGGTGCACGACCTCATCCCGAACATGATGACAATCTACTTCAATGTGCTTTGTGCGTTCATGAAAAACTGGATTTTTAGCAATGTGAAGAGCTGCTTGACTGTCATAACAGAGACAAATAGGGGCATGATGAGGCACGTATAGAGAGGAGAGTATATCTTTAATCCACTTCAATTCTTTTGTTGTTTGAGCCATTGAACGATATTCAGCCTCAGCAGAAGAGACAGACATTGTCTGTTGTTTCTGAGTCTTCCAAGATATTATTAGTGAGTTACTAAGCTGGATGAAGCAGCCTGTGATTAACTTGCGAGTGAGTGAACAACTAGCCCAATCAGAGTCACACCATCCATAGAGCCGCAAATCACTCTCTCGCGGGAGAAGAATTTCTTGTCCAGGATGTCCCTTTAAATAGTGTACAACACGCAAAGCAGCTGGCCAGTGTTCGATGCGTGGATTTTGCATGAACTGGGACAACATGTGAACACTGTAGACCAGATCAGGCCGAGTAAAACACAAATAAATCAGTCTTCTAACAAGTCAACGATATATGCTAGGATCGGATAAAAGAGAACCTGTAGCTGACCCCAGTCGATGATTCTCTTCGCACGGTGTTGCTACAGGCTTAGCACCTAGAAGTCCTATTTCGGTGATTATGTCCAAAGCATATTTTCTTTGGCACAGAAAGATTCCAGTCGGAGATCTGGCAACCTCAACTCCCAAGAAGTATTTCAGCCGGCCTAAATCTTTCATGCGAAAATATGTGTGTAAATACTCTTTGAAACGTTGAATTGCAGCACCATCATTTCCTGTAATTACAAGGTCATCAACATATACCAAAACTACCAATTGCACGCTATTGTGGCGAAGGCTAAACAAGGAATGGTCCTTCGGGGATTGCTTGAAACCATATCGAAGGAGAGCAGATGAAAGTTTTGCAAACCAGCATCGTGGAGCTTATCGCAGTCCATAGAGAGATTTCTGAAGTTTACAAACCAGTCCTTGTTGAGACACTTGAAAACCAGGGGAAGCTTCATGAAAACGTCCTCATCAAGTTCTCCATGAAGAAATGCATTGTGGACATCCATTTGGTGGAATTC
Source organism: Arachis ipaensis (assembly GCF_000816755.2). NCBI lineage: Eukaryota > Viridiplantae > Streptophyta > Magnoliopsida > Fabales > Fabaceae > Arachis > Arachis ipaensis. Next base: position 14,331,609 of record NC_029794.2, on the reverse strand, counting down.
CCAATCCTGGGCTGCTGCCACTGCGAGTGTTGTGTAAATTGTTACCATCTTTACCACTGGAGAAAATGTTTCATTGTAATCCAAGCCTTTCACTTGATTATTTTCCAAAATTACCAGTCTTGCTTTAAACCTCTCTATTGTCCCGTCAGAGTTGTATTTAATTTTATAAACCCACTTACACTTATGTGCTTTCTTTCCTGGAGGAAGGGTTGTGAGCTTTCAAGTGTCATTGAGTTGAAGTGCACGAATTTCTTAGGACATCGCTTCGCGCCAACGCTCATCTCTAACTGCTTGAGAGAAAAATAAAGGCTCCTGTTCTGTCTAGAGAGAGGCAAGAAAACTGCGGTGTTGTTTGGAAAATGAATTATAATCACAAAATTTTGTATAGGATAGGACACACCTGGGGATTTTGATGGAGAGGGAGGTTGGTCGGTAGGGCCTATTGGTATCATAGCAGCAGAGACAAAATCGCGCAACCTAACTGAGGGTGTCTTCATGCGGTGACCCTAACCAAGTGGAACATCTATCGTGACTAGGGTAGATCAGAAATCGGCATGTTTTTCTACTACACTTGGTTCTGATGCATCGTCAGTGATGTACTCTTCAATCTCTTCATTGAGCTCATATCCCCCTTGTTGGTCAATAGATTCTTCAATAAGGGAGTCCCCAGCACAGTCATTCAAGTGTGAAGTACTGGTCTCGTTGTGTGTGTCTTTTTCAACAATTGTTTCTATCACAGGAGGTCCAATATCTTCAATCCTTGGTTCCAAAACCTGATCCACTTTAAAGGGAAACACATCTTCAACAAAATGAACGTCACGAGGAACAAAGAAAACTTCTTTTTCCAAGTCAAATAGTTTCCATCTTTTTTGCCCAAAAGGATACCCGACAAACACACATTTTCAACTACAGCTGGCAAATTTGTCCCGTTGCCTATTCTGATTTTGAGCATAACACAAAGAGCTAAAAATCCGCAAGTGCTCATAACTTGGAATTGTTCCATGAAAACCTCATACGGAGTCTTGCTCTTCAGTACTGAGGATGGCGTACGATTAATTAAATAGCCAGCAGTTAAGACACATTCTCCCCAAAACTGGATAGGAAGATTTCCTTGAAAACGTAATGATCTAGCAACATTGAGAATATGTCAATGTTTGCGCTCCACTCGTCCATTCGGTGTATGAACACATGACGATTGGTGCCTTATTATAGGAAGTATTGTTTTAAACACATGAATTTTGTTCTATTATCAGATCGCACCATTTTAACATATTTGTTATATTGGCGTTCAACCAAAGTGAAAAAAATTTTCAATGTGATTGATACCTCAGCCATTTCTTTCAACAAATGTATCCAAATCGCTGGTGAACAATCATCCACAATAGTTAAGAAATATGAAGCACCACACGAGGAGGGAGTTCTATAAGGTCCCCACAAGTCACAATGGATTAAATAAAAATATTAGAAACTTGATAGTCACTCAAAGAAAACTTATCACTTGTTTGCTTAGATTTTTCACAAATTTCACAAATCTCATTGACGGTATATTTTCCACTTACATTACGGAGCATTTGTACAATTTGAAATTATGGATGTCCTAGTCTCTTATGCCAAAGTGCTAGTTGATTCTCTGTTCTGGTATGACAAGCTTGAATCTTGTGTGCCCCACGATACCAATAGAGCCCATCCTTCTACTCACCTACTCCAATCAGCGTCCTCGAAGTGCGGTCCTATATGACACAAAATTTATCAGTGAATTGTACTAGACAGTATTCTTCATCTGTTAATTGAGAAACTGAGAGTAAGTTGCATTTTAATTGAGGTACATGGGGAACATTTTTCAATTCAAGCCTCCTTCAAGTATCACTGTTCCTTGCTTGCACGCTATCACCTGCTCTCCATCGGTAAATCTACTGGACACCCGCGTATAGTTTTCTTGTCACATAAAATTTTCAGGGTTCCAGTCATGTGGTTGGAAGCTCCACTATCAATGATCCATAAATAAAAAATTCTCTTACCAGTCAATTTCTTGGAGTCATTTGGTTTTTGCTTGTTTATCATATCTACCAATACTTGCCACTGTTCATTGGTCAATCCTGACATCTCACATCTCGTGTTTTCCATGTTGGTAGCATGCCTACTACTTCCATCAGTGTGTGCCACATGTGCACGCGCTGGAATTCCTCAAGTACGCGTGCCTTGTCGTTCGTAGCCTTTGCCACCGTCTCTTCCTTCATTCCTTGGTTGATCGCCCCACCATTCTGGATATCCTACAATCTGAAAGCATCCTTTAACATCATACCCACCTTTGCCACAGTGAGAGCATATTGTTGATTTTTGGCCAGAATTTCCTCGTCCTTTCGTCCTATTCCCTGCCTGCATTGCGAGTCCCACAACCAACCCTCTCTCTTCTGATGCCTTAGCCATTGTCTTCACTCTCTCCTCTTGGACTAGCATTGCGTACATACGATTCAGCGATGGCAAATGATCGGTTGCCAGAATATTTGACCGCACTGTTCCGTAACTCGCATCATCTAGGCCCATAAAAAATTGGAGGGACCCTCTCTTCTTCCCTTCGCTTCTCAAGTTGAGATCCAATCCCGTACTTACATCCACCACACGTGCATTTGGAAATTTGCTCGCACTGTGCTAATTCATCCCACAGTACTTTCAATTTCCCATAATACGCCATCATGGCCATTCCTTCCTGCTTACATCTCGTCAAATCTGACTTCAGTTATTGTATTCGTGGTCCATTCACAGCGAAAGACCGCTCTTTGATATCTTCCCACAGTCTCAGTGCGTTCTCTACATACGCAACGGTCGACCGTAGGCTTGGTTCGATCGTGTTCAAGATCCATGATACAATCATGGATTGGACTGTCTACCAATCTTCAACATCAGATGCACTTGGTTCCGTGAGAGTTCCATTGATGAATCTCCATTTTCTCCGAGCCCGAAGTGATATTTTCACAGCTCTAACCCCATTCCTCGTAATTTTCTCCACGCATCTACACTTGTGTGATTACATTTCCTGGGTTGTCACTCGCATTGAGGTCATATGGCGAGTAAGTTTTCTTAGTTCCCTTTTCTGAAGTCTCTGGTACATCTACAGAGTTCTTTCCTGATTCTGCTGCCATGGTTATGCAGCCTAGGTTCCTTTTGTATTTTTCGGTATTAGAGTATGCTCTGATACCATGTAAAAAATTTAACCTGTTTTTCTATTAATCATGAACACATATATATACAACTTTTGATATGAAACTATATCAAATATTTCCTATCTTAAAAAGCATAATTTACGATCCTAACAAATTAAAATGCATAATTTTCTATTCTAGTAAAAATATACATGAGAGTACTCTTGGAATACCGTATTTATACTTAAATTATAGAAATATTATTAATATAATATTTATATGTATATCTAAATTATCCATTAATAATAATTTGTAATATAATATTATATTATTATAATTCATTCTTTTTTCTAGTATAAGTATAATCTATTATTAATAATAAAGAAAGCCAAGGCAGCTTGGTTTTATATATATATGCCATAAGAAAGAAAAAAAAGAGAGAGAATAGCGTAACGAAGAGAAAAAAGAAAGAACGTAAATTCCTTTGAACTTCTGGCTTCGATTTCTTACAATCCGTAACTCCAATCAAAAATCTAATCCAATAAGAGTATTCGTAACCTCTTATTCTACACGTTGGCACCATTTTTGATTAGTAGAAGTTGACAGTGACATAACTCATCTTTTCTTTGGGTTTGGCCAACAGAAATTTTAGGAGGCACAGACGATTCTGGACGTTTTCTTCTTCGATAGATCGGTCAGAAAGTTTCTCCAGAGCTTTGAATATTTTGATTCCGTACGAAGGTATGGTTTTGGTTTCTCGTAGTTAATGTTTAATGTCACGTAAAAATTTAGGCTAGAAGACCTTAAGATAGGAATGAACTGAATGAATAATTGATGGATTGGGTATTTAGTATAAAATGTGTGGTTTAGTTGTTAATAATTTGTTGTTGGAGTTGGTGAGTTTTGGAAAGACTTAATATTGGTATTTGTTTGGTTTTGAAATAATTTGTTACTGGAAGTGAATTGAATGATTGAGAGGTGTTTGGTTTTGTAGTTGGGACCCTTGAAGGGTGACAGAAATTCGAGTTTTAGAGGAGGTATTGCCAAAGTTTCTGTAAGAATTGAAGTTTTCGATTTGAGGTGTTATTTTAAAAAGAAAGAGATTATTATGTGGCTTGTGTATTTGAGACTATTTGTTGATCCTCTGTCGAAAGATGTGACCGGGCACTTTAACTCCCCGGATTTCTCCATGGGCATGCATATATATATGAATATTGAATATTATTGAGCTTGGAGTTTAACTACATGGAATACTATACTATTGAGCTTGGAGTGTGACTCCATGGAATATTATTGAGCTTGGAGT
>NC_029794.2:14324346-14326041 GCF_000816755.2 Arachis ipaensis | reverse complement strand
AGCTTGGAGTTTGACTCTATGGAATATTATTGAGCTTGGAGTTTGGCTCCATGGAATACTATATTATTGAGTTTGGAGTGTGACTCCATGGAATATTATATTTGAGCTTGGAGTTTAACTCCATGGAATATTATTGAGCTTGGGCATGCGCACACAGAGGGACTGTCCAATGGTTAACTACCAGGACATGTCGGGTTGGCTGTATAACCGACAGATGAGACTCATCAGCCATAGGACAGGCATACATCATATGCATTTGTTTGTTTGCTTGCGTGTGCATTGTTTTGGTTTGCTTAACTGTTTAATTCTGCTTATCCGCTACTTGTTCTACTTGCTGTAAATGCTTCTCTATCTGTGCTTTCCTTGCTTGAACTGTATGTGTATGTTTTCTGAGAAATCCCTCTTGACGAAGGTGTGAGGGGAGAGGGTTGTTCCACCAGTGATTCGGAGGATTGGAGGCGACAGAAAGTGAAGTATTAAGTTAAAGTTAGATTCAGAACTAGAATACCTTAGATAACTTACCTAACTTTTGGTTTAGTTTATTTTATTTAAGAATGATTTTGAGTGTCGGAGTTCTAGGAATGCCTCTGGCTTTCCCGAGACCTTTTAAATTAACTATGTGGGCACCTTTACCATACTGAGAACCTCCGGTTCTCATTCCATACTATGTTGTTGTTTTTCAAATGCAGGTCATAAGGTATCTCATTAGGCGTCTGGACACCTGAAGCGAAATGGTTATTGTGTTATTTTGTTGTGCAGTGATGTATATACACGTACTTAGCTTTCTCTCCACATAACTTATTCTTTTTGATCCTCTTAGAGGTTTATGGAGAGGCAGGATTTTGTTTATGTACACCTTGGGTTTTGGATATGTATATATATATGTAAATATTCTCCGGCCAGCCTTGACTTCGCGGACTGAGTTAGGAGCTTGTTATTTTGTACCTTTGGCTTTCTATTCCTACTTTTATTATCTTACGTTTGATAGTTATGGTTTTCCTCACACGCAAGATGTTCTGTTTTCGGAGCGTGGCGCTTTTCATTTTGCGAATTTGTTTTACCCATTTTTCAAGGCTTCTAGTCTATTATATTCTTTCTACTATTATGGGTATGTGTTATAATTTAGTAGTCGTAATACCTCGCCACCTCTATTTTACGACTTAAGCGTAAATTTTTGGGTGGTAGGTGTTACAATAACGGTTAATTGTAGTAGCACAAATGACTTTAATTGCAAACTTATCAATTCTATTATATAAAAATTAGATTTCTTCACTTAATGATGGAGCTGACGTGGCATGCTTCTGAGAGTGTTTTCTAATTTATTTCTTTTAACTCATTAAATACAAGTTATTACGATAAACTAACTATATCAATTAATTGATTTGATTAGATATTTAAATATCATTTAATTTATTATAATTTATATCAATTTAATTTGGTAGTATTTTTTAATTTATTTATTTTAATATTCTGTTTGTATTAATTAATTAATTTGATTAATTTATTAGTCATTAAAATATTAAATCTATGAATAAAATAGGCAATTGAAATATTTTCAACTAATAATTGAATCAAATCAAATCATATCATATACAATGAGCTAAATTCAAATAATGTGAATTAAGGACTAAATTAAAATAAGATGATTTCTTACTTATTCTAATTAAATACAATAAATACAAATTAATTTTGTTA
>NC_029794.2:14305896-14322819 GCF_000816755.2 Arachis ipaensis | reverse complement strand
TGTGTGTACTAATTAATTAATTTGATTAATTTATTAGTCATTAAAATAATAAATCTATGAATAAAATAGGCAATTGAAATATTTTCAACTAATAATTGAATCAAATCAAATCATATTATATATATTGAGCTAAATTCAAATAATGTGAATTAAGGACTAAATTAAAATGAGATAATTTCTTACTTATTCAAGTTGAGTGTAATAAATACAAATTAATTTTGTTAGATAATCATAGTTGTCTAGTCTACTATATATAGATGGCCATACAAAATTATAAGAATCGTGATTTTTATCGCTCTTACTATTTCAACTCTTCTTTTCTTCTTTTTTTTTTTTCTTTATGTATAATTTCTTTTATGTATAAATGTACCCAAAATGAGAAAGCACGGATAAGTGTTTTATTGATTGTTTGTTTGATGAATATATCTCAATTTAGGCATTCTAATGGAAGTTGACCTGTAGCAATTCAAAATGGCCAATGTATTTTTTTTATAGTATTAGATAGAAGAATATTTATTAAAATGAATATATCCATTGTAATGAATTTTTTTTCAATTGTTATATTTTTATGTCAGTCGTGTAAATTCTTTGAAGGCACAAGATAATAAAATAAGTTGACTTTAATATCATTAGAAGCTAAATTTAATAGTTCAAATAAGCACCACTAATTATGTTAAAAAAATAATTTTATAATAATAATGTGATTTACATATTAATTTTTTTGAGTAAATCTATCTATTCTATTATATAAAAATTAGATTTCTGCACTTAATGATGAAGCTGATGTGGCATGCTTCAGAGAGTGTTTCTCAATTTATTTCTTTTAACGCATTAAATACAAGTTATTATGATAAACTAACTATATCAACTAATTGATTTGATTAGATATTTAAATATCATATAATTTATTACAATTTATATCAATTTGATTTGGTAGTATTTCCTAATTTATTTATTTTAATATTTTGTTAGTATTTTTTAATTTATTTCTTTTAATTTATTAAATCAAATTTATTGTGTGTACTAATTAATTAATTTGATTAATTTATTAGTCATTAAAATAATAAATTTATGAATAAAATAGACAACTGAAATATTTTCAACTAATAATTAAATCAAATCAAATCATATATATTGAGCTAAATTCAAATAATATGAATTAAGGACTAAATTAAAATAAGATAATTTCTTACTTATTCAAGTTGAGTGCAATAAATACAAATTAATTTTGTTAGATAATCATAGTTGTCTGGTCTACTATATATAGATGGAAACACAAAATTATAAGAATCGTAATTTTTATCGCTCTTGCTATTTCAATTATTCTTTTCTTCTTCTTTTTTTTCTTTATGTATAATTTTTTTATATATAAATGTATCCAAAATGAGAAAGTACGGATGAGTGTTTTATTGATTGTTTATTCGATGAATATATCTCAATTCAAGCATTCTAATAGAAGTTGACCTGTAGCAATTCAAAGTGGCCAATGTATTTTTTTATAGTATTAGATAGAAGAATATTTATTAAAATGAATATATCCATTGTAATGAATTTTTTCAATTGTTATATTTTTATGTCAATCGTGTAAATTCTTTGAAAGCACAAGATAATAAAATAGGTTGACTTTAATATCATTAGAAGTTAAATTCAATGGTTCAAATTAGCATCACTAATTATATTAAAAAGGTAATTTTGTAATAATAATGTGATTTACATATTCGAGGACTCTTACCAGGGGCGGAGGATCTTTGGTTTGTTCGAGGACTCTTACCATGGGTTTAAAAATAAATACTTTAAGGTGTGTCCGGTCAAGGGTCGTCACCCCTTTTGGTTGTCGTTAGAAGGGGAGCGCCTTATTCCGACGTACTGGAGCTTTGGGGCAGGGTCTAACACATTCATTAAGGTGTCTTATAAGGGGTTGTCTGCTGTGGACAAAAAGGTTGCCGACGTACTGTTGGCAGTTTTTGGGAAGAATCACGTGAACCCCCACCTTTTGATGGGTGACCGGAAGGTCGGCAGGAACTATATTTGTGAGCTATTTTGCCTTGTTTTTTATTGTTCTTTTGCGTTGCTACTGCTTTGCTTGATTGTGCCGGTTTCACGACTGACTTGTTTACTTGCTTGTTGCAGTGGAGATGTCTGCTTCAGTGACAGGGCTTGAGGGTTTGTACAAGACCTTCTTGGCAGACAGTGACGAGGAGAAAGCTGACGAGAAGGTTGACGGAAAACCGGAGGGCCCTTCTAAGAACAAGGATCAGGCGATGCCGTCTTCTCGGGATACCGAGATGACGAAGAAGAATTCGGACGGGGCGCGCGTTTCTCCCATTCGCGAGGAAGCGGCCCGCCCCGAGCACTCGTCCTCTGCTCAACAAGAAGATGACGATTTAAAGCTTATCCCCACCCCCAAAAGGCAGAGGGCTTCCTCCAGCCCAGAGGGGGTTCTCACCGTAATGGAGCGGAACTTTGATACCGGGACCTTCATAGATTCGCAGCTGCTTCCTAGCACAGAGGATCATTTCCTTGGCACTGAGCTTTCGGGGCAGGCGAGGTGGATGTATTGTACCCTTCTTCGCGGTGCCGCAATAGCTCGGAAGGCTGAATTCGAGTTGTCGGGGATGCAGTCGCTGCGCAGGAAGCTCGAGTCTGCCGTCCAGGACAATAACAAATTCAAAACTCAAGTTGGAACTCTTCAGGAGCAACTGTCCGAGACGACCAAGAAACTGAAGGCTGCTGAGGAGAAGGCCGCGTCTGCCGAGGAGAAGCTGAAGGCCTCCGATGAGACCGTTTCCCGTTTAACCAAGCGGGAGATGACTCTGGAGAGCTAACTTAATGCCGCGCAAGGTTGGGTGGTGGCCTTGGAGGAAGAGTGTGACGTGGCCGTCTCGTCGGCTAAGGCCGCTAAAGCTGAGGTTGAGGAGCTTAAGAAGAAACATAAGGCGACTAGAGAGCGGAAAAGAACACGATCTTCATGACTGAGGAGGCCCTTAAAGCCCAGGTGAAGATCGTGGTTCCCGACTTTGACACATCAGCGATTGGAGTTTTCAAGACGATCAAGGATGGAAAGATTGTTGACATGCCGAAGAAATGAGCTCTTGTGCCTTGTGTTTTTGTATGAATTTGTGGTTTTTGTTGTAGAACTTGTTTATATTGTTATACTTTAAAAGTCGCTTGGTCGGCTTATTGTTATCATCGTCTTTGCCTCGGGTGGCGTTTTTACTTCGTCGTGTTACCGTTTTGTTGGTGTGAGCTTTGCGCTCGTGTTTGTTTACCGTTGTGTTGGTAGTTCGGCAGAGCCAGGTCGTGGCCTTTTGTTATCGTTGTAGCCGTTTGTAATGGCTTTGGTTTAGGTGGCCCCCGGGGTGATCAGTCCCGGGGTGCCGTATCGTGGTTCCATTTTAACACATCGTGGAACTTGTTGTCGCGTGATGTGTAAGTAGGAAAGAGAACAAATAGGAGTAAAATTGGTAGAAATGATAAGTAAACATTAACCGGTAATTAAACAAGTCTGTTACCATGGTAGAAACAAAGGTAAGTGATTAAGTTCGTTAGATCATCTGGCCGGCCTGCTTGATCTAGGGGTAAAACCTTCTCAGGTTACCCGTATTCCAAGTCCTCGAGACCTCCCTTCCATCGAGCCTCTCCAATTTGTAGGCGCCCTTGCCAAGCACTTCTCTGATCCTGTAAGGGCCTTCCCAATTTGCCGCCAGTTTGCCTTCTCCCTGGGTCGGTAGGCCGATGTCATTGTGCCGTAGGACGAGATCGTTTCGCTCGAAATATCTCTTGAGCACTTTGGTGTTGTAGCGTAGGGCCATTCTTTGCTTTAGTGCTACTTCTGACAGGTGGGCCTTTCCCTGGTTTCATCTACTAGGTCCTTCTCTATAGCTTCTTCCACCCCTTTGAGAAGTAACCGTGGGCTCGGCTCGCCGATCTCTACGGGTATTACTGCGTCTACCCCGTATGTCAGGCGGAAGGGGGTTTCTCCCATGGCGGACTACTCAGTTGTACGGTAGGACCAGAGGACTGAGGCGAGCATATCAGCCCACGCTCCTTTCTTATTGTCTAGCCGCTTCTTGAGGCCCAGCAAGATGATCTTATTTGCGGACTCGACTTGTCCGTTTGTCTGGGGGTGCTCTACCGAGGAGAATTTCTGTTTGATGCCCAAGCCGGCGAGGAACTCTACAAACTTCTTATCGGTGAACTACGTCCCGTTGTCTGAAATGACGACCTCCGGGATACCGAACCGAGTTATCACCTGCCTCCACATGAACTTTCTACAATTGGACGAGGAGATAGTGGCCAGTGGCTCGGCTTCTATCCATTTGGTGTAATAGTCGACAGCGACTATGAGATAATTGACTTGCCCTGGGTCAACCGGGAAAGGTCCCAAGAGGTCGACTCCCCACTGTGCGAAGGGTCGGGAGGACGTTATCAGGCTTAGTTCGGTGGCTGGTGCTTTGTAGAAATTAGTGTTCTCTTGGCACTTGACGCATTTTTTCACGAACTCCTTGGAGTCTTCCATCATTGATGGCCAGTAGTATCCAGCTCGAATGAGCTTCCTTGCTAGGGCTTTGCCCCCAATGTGGTGGCCACAGCACCCCTCGTGGACTTCTCTGAGCACGTAGTCCGTCTGGTCGGGGTGTAGGCACTTCAGCAGAGGTTGGCTAAGTCCCTTTTTGAACAGTTGGCCCTGTATGACCGTGTATTTGGCAGCCTCCCTTCTTAATGTTTTAGCTTCCTTCTCGCCTCTCGGGAGTTTGCCGTTTTGCAAGAAATCGGTGATGGAGTCCATCCAGGAGGGGCTTATCTTGGTCAGGTGGAGGGCAACCGCTGGTTCTCTCGTGATGCCTTGAATGAGGGAGCGGTTGCTGGTTCCGGGTTTCGTGCTCGCAAGTTTGGATAGGAGGTCTACCCGTGTGTTCCTCTCCCTTGGAACGTGTTGGACCGTGACCTCCTCAAACTGTTTGCTCAGTTCTTTAACCCTCTCTAAGTACTTCTGTAATAGTGAATATCTAGCTTGGTAGTTTCCAATTACTTGCGACGTGACGATCTGTGAGTCGCTGCATACTTCTATCCTCGTAGCCCCGACTTCCCGGGCTAAGATCAAGCCGCCTAGGAGGGCTTCATATTCTGCTTGGTTATTCGATACTGAAAACTCGAACTTGACCGACTGTTCGTAAATAACCCCGGTCGGGCTTTCCAAGATGATCCCGGCGCCCCCGGACGTTTGGTTGGAGGCTTTGTCTACATGGAGCTTCCACCGTATGCCCGTGTCCTCGGTTGGGTCTCTGGTTACTTCCACCAGGAAGTCTGCCATTGCTTGCGCCTTGATTGCATGTCGAGGCTCGTACCTTAAATTATATTGGGATAGCTCGATGGCCCAGGTCATCATCCTTCCCGCTAGGTCGGGTTTTTGGAGCACTTGACGGATTCCCTGGTCCGTTCTTACGACCACTTGGTGACCTTGGAAGTATTTCCGTAGCCTGTGGGAAGAGGTTAGGAGCGCTAGTGCCAGTTTCTCCAACTTGCTGTACCTAAGTTCTGCTCCTTGCAGCACTTTACTCACAAAGTAAAATGGTTGTTGGGCTTTTGCTTCTTCCCGCACCAAGACCGCCGCCAGCGCTTCCTCCGTTACTGCCAGGTACAGGTAGAGCGGTCTAGGTACAGGTAAAGCGGTTCTCCGACCAACAGGTTTACGAGCACAGGCGGTGTTGCAAGTATCTTTTTGAAATGGTTGAACGCTTCCTCGCATGCTGTGGTCCATTCAAATGCTATTCCCTTTCTCATTAGGTTAAAGAAAGGTAGGGCCTTTGCAGCCGACGCCCCGAGGAAGCGAGATAGCGCGGTGAGCCTTCCTGCCAGTCTCTAGACGTCTTTGACGCAGCCCGGGCTCTTCATTTGGAGTATTGCTTGGCATTTTTCAGGATTGGCTTCCACCCCCCTAGGAACTTCCCGGCCTCCATGGCAAAGGCGTACTTGAGAGCGTTGAGCCTCATGCCGTGTCATCGGAGAGCCGCGAATACGCTTTCCAGGTCGCTCAGAAGGTCTTCGGGTCGGGTGGTCTTGGCAAGGATGTCATCCACGTAGACTTCCACCGTTTCGCCAATGATGTCACCGAATATCTTGTTCATCGACCTTTGGTATGTGGCCCCTGCATTCTTCAGGCTGAAGGGCATTACCTTGTAGCAATAGATTCCTCCTGGCGTTATGAATGCCATTTTTTCTTCGTCTGGTCGGTGCATCGGTATATGATTGTAGCCGGAATAAGCATCCATAAAGCTCAGATACCGGTACCCCACCGCCGCGTCGACGAGTGCGTCAATGTTGGGTAGGGGGTAGCAATCCTCGGGACATGCTTTGTTGAGATCAGAATAATCCACGCACATCCTCCATTTCCTATTATGCTTTCTTACTAAGACTACGTTCGACATCCAGGTTGAGTAGTCAAGTTTCCGGATGAATCCTGCTTCAAGGAGGCTGGCCGTCTGCTTGGCCACCTCTTCTGCTCTTTCCTATGACATCTTCCTCCTCCTCTGGGCCACCGATCTAGCTTCTGGCTTGACGGCCAAATGGTGCGACATGAGTTGGGGGTCTATTCCCGGCATGTCGGCCGATGTCCAGGCAAATAGGTCGCCATTGGCCCTAATCAGTTTGATTAAAGGTTCTTTCAGCTCGTGAGAGAGATTTCTGTTCACGAAGATGAACTTCTCCTCCCTGTCGCCGACTCTAAACTTTTCTAGGTTCCCTTCTGGTTCGGGTCTCGGCTTGTCGCTGACTCTGGCATCCAAGTCGGCGAGGAACACTCCTGATGCTTCTTTGGATTTCTTTCTTAATGAGAGACTGGCGTTGTCGCAAGCGACTGCCGTTTCCAGGTCTCCCCTTACAGACCCTTCTGATCGTTCTTCAGTTATGAACTTCATTATCAGCATCCTCGTGCTGATGACCGCCCCTAGGTCGTTGATGGTCTTCCTCCCTAGGATGATGTTGTAGGCCGTGGAGTCTCGTAGGATCATGAACTCTGCCATTACCGTTTTTCTCCCTTGGCCTTGTCCCACGGAAGTCGGCAAAGAGATTATCCTGTCCGGCTTGATGAAGTGGTCGCCGAGCCCTACAACGCCGTGCTGGTGAGTCTTTAAGTCGGCGTCCTTTAGGCCCAAGGCGTCGAACACATTGCGGAACATGATGTTCGAGTCTACCCCCGTATCAACAAGGATCCGCTTGATGAGGCCAGTTCCCACTCTGGTCGTAATGACCATGGGAGGGCTTTCCGCTACCTCGTCGAACCATTGGTCGTCCGGGCCGAATGAAATGGATGGAACCTTCTTGTGGCTTCGTGCAAAGGATGTGGAAACCGCTAGGACTTTGGCATCTTTTTTATGTGCCGACTTGGACCTGGGCGCCACGTTTCTCGCCGTTACCACGTTCACTATGGTGAGGCCGTGGTCGTGGTCCTCTGGCTCTTGGCGTCGCTTTGCTGCCCGGGTCTTGTCTTTGCCTTCGTGGTCGCGGTTTCGTCTCCTTGGCTCCCTAATGAGGTGGGAGAACTCGGCTAACTTTCCATCCCTAATCGCTTGCTCCAGTGCATCCTTCAGGTCGAAGCAATCCTGTGTCTTGTGCCCGTAGCCCTTGTGGTAATCATAGTAGAGGCTCCTGTTCCCTCCTGTTCATTCCTTCAGAGGTCGGGGCTTTGAGAAGATCCCCTTCTAGGCTATTTGTTGGTAAACTTCTATAATCAGCGCGGTGAGGGGGGTGTAATTAGTGAACTTCCCGATACGAGAAAACGGCCTGGGAGTCTTACTCGGACCGCCATCCCTGGCATGTTCTTTTTGTCTTTCTCCGCTCCCGTGATGCCGGGTCTGATTGTAAGAGGGTTGCCATTTGTTGGCAGCCACGACCTGACTGACTTCTTCATCGTTAATGTACTCCATGGCTACACATTGGATCTCCTGCATTGTCCATACCGGCTTTGTGGTGAGGTGCTTTCTGAAGTCCTCGTTTAGGAGTCCGTTCGTCAGGCACAAGCTTGCAACCGAATCCGTCAGCCCGTCGATCTCCAAGCACTCGTCGTTGAATCGGTCTAGGTATTTCCTGGTCGGCTCGTCGGATCTCTGGGTCACTCCAAGTAGATGATTAGGTGTTTTGCCTTCGCGATTCTGGTTGTGAATTGGGCTAGGAAGGCGCGGCTGATGTCCGAGAACCTGGTCACCGAGCCCTGCAGGAGGTTATTGAACCACCGTATTGCAGGTCCTTCTAAGGTGACCGGGAAAGCACGGCACCTTACCTCGTCTCCAACTCCCTCCAGGTTCATTCTTGGGTTCCGTCGTACCTCATGTCCGTTGGCTTGTCAAAGTGTTTTGGCAGCCGGACCTTGAGGATGGAACGATGGAATGGGGTTGCGCTCATTATCACTAGTCCCCACGTTCTAGTTGTTCTTCCCTCGTCATCCTCCCGACGAGCGTCCTCACGGTTTCGCTCCATGGTACGCCTATCGTTCCTGGCGTATATGAGGGGGTCGTGGCGTCTTCTCACGCATCCTCTCTCCCTGTCATTCTCAGCCTCAGATTGTGGGCTAGTTGTTCGTCGGGAGCGGCTTCTTGAGACAGAGCGGGAGTGGCTCGATTCGGGAGTTTGTTGACAATGTTCCCGGTCTGCCAGCCAACGCTCTAGGTCTTGCATTCTGTGGCGTAATTCTTACATTATTCTGGCGCTGTTGTCGCCAGTTCCCCCGAAGGGTTGCCTTTCGGGAGATCGAGTGGTTCGTCGTAGAGGGAAATTCGTGCGTGGCCGGGGAGGGGCCGCAGAGGCTTCCCCTCTGCGCTCGGTCTCACGGCCTGCTCCTCCTGGGCCCAGTATAACTTCCATTCAGGCGATTACGTCCCCACAGATGGCGCCAATGGTCGGTAAGTCGGGTACCGGACGGATCGAGTTAGTGTCCCGATTGATGAGGGGGAGATCTCGCCTGATCGCAAGTTACCGGGTTGGAATAGACGACATCCCGAGCACTTCGTGTGAGGGGGGTGTCACCTGCAAAGACAATCCGACGCTCTAGTCAGCAAAGTATGCAGGCGAAAAAGGGTTGATTGGTATGTGACGTACCTTGGGGGAAGGGTAGGACCTTCCCCATATATACCGTGTCAGAGGTGGGCCCTGCAATGACAGGCCCACCTTCTTTGATGCTTCCTTCGCACAGCTGTAGCAAAGCTGTCAGTGACGCGTGTCCGGGTCGGCAACCGGACATGTCGAACCTGACCGTCCGGGTCGGGTAGTGTTCGGGTCGGGCCGGCCCGCGAATGGTTTGGGCCAGGCCGTAACATTATACTTTCAGGTTTTTCTCTTTTTAATATTAGTACTGTTTCGTCCGCAGCGGCCGAGGTTAGTAGCCTTCAGTCGAGCACCTGGATACGCGGCTGAGTTATACGTCATCCAGGTATAAGGGTGTGAGCTCAGCCTCGGCCCTCTGAAACACGGCGGCGGGAGCTCCTGCACAAAGCACTCCAACGCTCAAGTAAGTTCGTGAGTTATCAACGAATAAAGAGTAATAATCAGAAGTAAGTGTAGAACCTCCGTCCTTATGGGTGAAAAGGATTGGTTTTTATAGACGTTTTTGGGTTGGTAGTAGACTTAGTAGGTTCCGATATTCCTGGTCAGAGCCGTTATTAGTATGGAGGCGTGTTTGAGTGGTGTAGTCTGTTCTGGAGGTGACGATTTTGGGGGATAAGGTTGTTCTTCTGTTTTGTTTCCGATCTTTGAGGTCGGTCTATAACTGAATCTGTTTTGCCGATTATTGTGTGGTACACGTCATAGTCCCCCAGGTCGTCTAGTGTTCTGTATAGATCGGTAGATGAGCTTTTGTTGTCTTCCGTATGTGGCTTAAATGTTGATTTTGATAAAATTTGAAAAAAGGTTTTATTTGTGTCTTCGTGAGTCGTGTCCCCTTTATTGCATTTTTACTGTCTTTTGGGTTTCCAACGTTCTTTTTAGTGGGTGTGAATTAACTTACCCACTTCAATAGTGGGCTTGCAATAATAGCCACTTTTTATTTTGGAAATTACGCTGCATTGCTTCCTCTTCTCTTCACTTTATTTTTGCTATGTCTTCGAAAGGTTAGTGTTCCTTGACTTCTCTTTGACTGTTTTCTTTTTTGTCTGTTTTCTCATGGCCGGAGAGAAATTAAAAGAGAAATCAAAAGCTGTTGAGTTTAGGGAGGGTGATCCGTATCACTGGGTTCAAGACGATGTAAAGGCCCGTTCTTCTTCTTTTGTTAGTGTCGAATCCCTTTCCGAGTTGAGGGGTGTGGACTTTGTTAGGGGTGGTTCAGGTGTTGTCGTTGAGTTTTAGCCCTGTTCTAGTAGTGATAGGGTTTGTGAGAGAAGGGGCGATTGGGAGTATTTTTACATGTATACCCCATGCATGGTTGAGCTTGGTGTGAAGTTCCCTTTTTCTTCTTTTGAGTGTGACGTCCTCACTCAACTTAACTGTGCTCCATCACAGTTGCACCCAAACTCGTGGGCGTTCCTTCGTGCCTTCCAGTGTTTGATGGATTATCTCTCCTTTCCCTGTTCGTTGCCTCTGTTTTTCTCGCTTTTTCAGGCGAAAGGGGTTCGTAAGGGTTTGTGGGTTTGTCTTAGCAGCTATCCGGGTCGGTCCCTATTCCTTCTCTATAAGTCTTCTTTTAAGAACTTCAAATCTCTCTTCGTTAAGGTTCGTTCGTCTGAGTCTGAATACCCCTTTTATTTGGATGATGAGCTTAGTGAGAAGTTTCCTCTCTATTGGTGTTCTGAGCCGAGCCAAATCCTTGAGGCTTTCGAGCGGAGTGAGGAGGAGGGGTTTGTGATGAATTTCCTTGTTGAAAGTGTCGCTGCTGGGGAATGTATGTCCATTCCTGATATTTTGCGCTTGTATGATTTGGGTGATAGTGAGGGTTTGAGGGCGTATATAGGTAATGCTTTTAGTATCCTGTTGTTTTGTGCTGTTCTTTTGCCAGGCTTCCCTAATGATGGTTTTTTACAGGTGGTCGTGTTCCTTTGTTGGATCCGAACAAGCTACAGTCTTTCTTAAATAAGAAAAAAGAAAAGGGGGTTGGTGATGCTGGTGATCGGAAAGATGGTGGAGAGCAAGCTTTCTCTTCTGTCGCTCATCCTGCGTCTTCTTTCAAGAGGAAGAGGGATGATGTGTCCTTGGAGGTTATATTAGAGAGTGGTCAGGAGGCTGTAGGCGGTGGTGATGTCGCTTTTGATCGTCAGAAGAAACTCCACGGTTTTCTTGCTGGATCTAGTTCTCATTCCCTTTGGAATGAGCAATTTAACTTTGCCGAGCTTTCTGATAAAGCATCACAGTATCCCGGTGACATGCTTATGACTCGTCGGGTTGGCATGGAGGCACTTGGCAAATTTGTTCAGGTAGTATTTCCATTTGCTTGCTTTCGATTTTTTGTATCCTTGTTCTTACCTTGTTAAAGTGTTCGCAGGTTGTTGCTTCTCGTCTGCTTTGTGTTGGCCGAACTGTGGAGTTTATTGGTGCTGAGCAACAAGAGGCTGTGGACAAGGTTTCTGATTTGGAGAAGTCTTATGGTGCTCGGATTGCTGATATGGAAAAAACATTGAAGGAAAAAGGTGATGCTGTTATTAGCGCTGTGGCTAAGATGAAGGAAGCTGAAGACGAGGTGGTTCGCCTAAGAGATCAAATTCGGCTGTTGCAGACCGAGGTTAAGGAGCATGATTTAGCTAAAAGTAAGCTTAGTTCCTGTGTTCATGAGTTAGAGGAAAATGGGATGGAAATGTTTTCTTATGGCTTCGAACGTGCTGTGAGTCAGGTTGCTTTGTTGGCACCTGAGTTTGATCGTGACCAGTTTGATATGACTAAGATAGTGGTCGGTGGAAAGTTGGTTGTAGATGGTGTTGTGGAAGAGCATGATGAGAATGCCCCCCTGCTTAGTTCGTTTTGCTTTCATTTGATATGTACTTATGATTATTTACTGTTTTGGGTTTGGATGACCGAGCTATGGTCATCATTTTTTGGATTTTGCATGGCCGACGTTGGGCCAGGTTGACAATACTTTGTTTATGATCGTTTATAGCATATGCTTTGTTTTGTTATTTGTTTTGTTTGTAAGAATTTGTCACGTTTATTTGGATATATTTGGGCGTCCGGCCTCATTAAAACCCTCCTTAGGCAAAACCCTTCTTTTGGGAAAAAAAGCTCTAAGGGGGAAAAAGAGTACCTTCATTCGCAAATTTGTACAAACTATGATATATACATTTTGAGTGAAGAGATATTCCAGTTTCCTGGTATGGTATTGCCTTGTAACGTTTGAAGTTGATATGCCCCCTTGCCGAGCACTTTTGTTACACGGAAAGGGCCTTCCCAATTTGCGGCAAGCTTACCATGTGCTGGAGGTCGCCTGGCCTCCTCTGTTCGTCTGAGCACTAGGTCGCCCTCCATGAATTCCCTCGGTACTACTTTCTTACTGTGTTTTCTTTCTGCTATTCTTTTCTGGGCTCTTTGTTTGATGGCGGCGATTTCTCTGTCTTCTTCGGCTAAATCAAGCTCGGCATTTCTGGCGTTGAGGTTTTGTTGTTCGTTGTATAGCTCGGCTCTTAACGTCGGTACTCCGACTTCAACAGGGATCAGTGCTTCTGAGCCATAGACTAGCTTGAAGGGTGTTTCGCCCGTGGTGTTATGTGCTGTGGTGTTGTAACTCCACAACACTTCTGGTATGAGCTCGGCCCATTCTCCCTTTGCATTGTCGAGCTTCTTTTTTATTGCCTGTAACACAATTCGGTTAGCAGCTTCGGCCTGCCCATTAGTTTGTGGGTGTTCGACCGAGCTAAAACGATGTTGTATATTAAAATTTTTTAGGAGTAAACCGAGCTTATTGTCTGTGAACTGTCTACCATTGTCTGATATTATCTCTTTTGGTATTCCAAAGCGGCATATTATACTTTTCCAAATAAAAGATCGTACCTTTTCGGCTGTTATCTTTGCTAAGGGTTGTACTTCTATCCATTTTGAAAAGTAGTATATGGATACTAAAAGGAATTTTACCTGTCCTGGTGCTGTTGGAAATGGGCCGAGGATATCAAGTCCCCATCTGTGGAACGGCCAGCTTACCTCCATGCTATGTAGTACCTCGGCTGGCTTTTTCGATATGGCTTCATGTTTTTGGCATTTGTCGCATGCTTTGACTTTAGCTATGCAATCTCTCTTCATGGTCGGCCAGTAATATCCTATTCAGATTATTTTTGCGGCGAGAGCTCGTCCTCCTATGTGGTTTCCACATACTCCTTCATGGACTTCGTCCATTACCTCTCTGGCCTGATCTTTTTCTAAGCATCTTAGCAGTGGTTGTGAGAAACCACGTCTGTATAGCTCCCCTGCTATCTTCGTGTAGAAGCTTGCTTTACACCTGAACTGTTGAGGGTTGAGCTCGTCACTAGGTATGATACCTGTGTATATGTATTCAAGAAAAGGTTTTCTCCAATCGTGGAGGTGGTTAATGTTTTCTATACATAATAGTTCAATGCTGGGCTTTGTAAGTGTGCGTTGTGATAATGCCGATGTTTGTGTATCCGCCCTGGTGGCGGCGAGTTTAGATAGTATGTCTGCCCTGACGTTTTGTTCTCTATGCACATGTAATATAGTAAAAGAGCTAAAATTTGAAATAAGATCCTTTGCTATGAGCCAGTATTGTTCCACCAAAGGATCTTTTACCTGGAACTCTCCTCGGATTTGTTGCACCACCAGGAGGGAGTCGCAATGTGCTGTTAAGTTCTTCACTTGGTGGCTTAGGGTGAGCTTTAGTCCCGCTATGAGGGCTTCATACTCAGCCTGATTGTTGCTTGCCGAGAAGTGGAATTGGAGGGCTTGCTCAGCTACCACCTCGTTTCCCTCCTTCAGGATTATGCCGGCACCACTTCCTTCTCGGCTTGATGCCCCGTCCACATGCAACTCCCATGTTTTATTATGCTCGTCAGGTGTCAGTTCCGTGATGAAATCGGCAAGAACTTGTGCCTTGAGGGCCGATCTAGGTTGGAACTGAATATCGAACTCTGAGAGCTCAATTGACCATTTGGTCAATCGTCCTGCCAACTCTGGTTTTGTTAATATTTGCCTTAATGGGTGATTTGTCCTTACTATTATTGTGTGGCTTTGGAAATAGTGTCTCAGTCTTCTTGCTATGACTACAAGTGCCAGGGCTAGCTGCTCTATCTTCGGGTACCTTTGTTCCATTGGTTGCATGACTCTGCTGACGAAGTATACTGGCTGTTGTGTCCTTCCTGTCTCCATGACAAGGGCCGAGCTTATGGAGTGATTGGAAATAGACAAGTATAAATATAGAGGTTTACCGACTTCAGGTCTTTGCAGTACGGGGGGTGATGATAAGATGGTTTTAAGCTCGGCGAACGCCTTCTCGCATTCTGGTGTCCACTGGAATTGTTTATTTTTCAAGATCATCTGGAAGAATAGGTATGACCGACTTGATACTGCTGGCAAGAATCGAGAGAGCGCGGCTACCCTCCCTGCCAGTTGCTGTACTTCCTTTATCGTCTTGGGGCTTGTCATGTTGAGTATAGCTTTGCATTTCTCAGGGTTTGCTTCAATTCCCCGGGAAGTCAACATGAATCCGAGGAATTTGCCTCCTTGGACTCCAAAGGCGCATTTTTCTGGGTTCAGTCTCATATTATATGTTCGGATCTGCTCAAATATTTCCCTGAGGTCGTCCCAGTGTGTCCGAGCTTTGGTGGTCTTGGCAACCATATTGTCTACATAGATTTCAATGTTCCGGCCTATTTGATGCCGGAATACTTTGTCCATCAGTCGCTGGTAGGTTGCACCTGCATTCTTTAGGCCAAATGGCATAACTCTATAACAGAAATTACCATGCTCAGTTATAAATACCGTCTTGCTTTGGTCTTCTGGATGCATTAGAATCTGGTTGTACCCAGAGTATGAATCCATGAAGCTCAAGCTTTTAAAACCTGAAGCGTTGTCTACGAGTTTATCGATGCATGGCAAAGGATAAGCATCTTTAGGACATGCTTTGTTTAAATCTGTAAAGTCGACGCACATGCGCCATTTACCTGAGCTTTTCCTTACTATTACCACGTTTGAGAGCCAGGTGGTGAAACAGATTTCTTTGATAAAGTTGGCTTTGAGGAGCTTTTCTGTTTCTTCTAGGGCGCTTTTGATTTCTCCGCACCGAGGTTTCTCTTTTTCTGGGCTATAGGTCGGCTTGTCCTATTCGTGGCCAGTTTGTGGCAGATGATGTCTGGGCTAATGCCGGGCATATCTGCCGGGGTCCATGCAAATAAATCAGCATTGTCTTGTAGTAACTTTATCAGTTCCGATCTCTGTTGTCCTTTTAGTGCTTGGCCGATGTAAGTTACCTGTCCCGAGACTTGGGTTAGTTGGATTTTATGTAGCTCATCTGCTGGCTGAGGTCTTTCCTGGGTGTCTCCTCGAGGATCAAGCTCGGCCAGAGACAAAACTTCTGTGCCATGTATTGATTGGACCTCATTTTGTTTATGGCTTGTGTCCGATCTCTTTAAACTGGAATTATAGCATTGCCGAGCTTGTTGCCGGTCAGAATGTATTGTCGCTATTTTGTTATCTTGTGCCTGAAACTTAACACACAAATGATAAGTAGATACGACTGCTCTGAACATAGGTCTTCCGAGGATGATATTATAAGGACTAGGGCAGTCAACTATTAGGTACTGTATGTCTAAGGTCCTTGATAACGGATTGTTTCCCATCGTTGTCCTTAGCCATATGTAACCTTTGATCGGTACTCTCTCACCAGAGAACCCTACTAATTCTCCGGATGAGGGCTGTACTAGTTTTTCAGATAGATTCATTTTTGAAAAAGTAGAATGAAAAAGGACATCTGCACTGCTACCTGGGTCCAAAAGGACTTTTCTTACCAAAAGATCACCCGTCTGGATAGATATTACCACCGGGTCGTCTGAATTCGGAGCGGCCGAGCATACGTCAGCTTGGTTGAAAGTGATTTCCAGGTCATATGTATTTTTGTTTGGCGGTGTTGTTCCTTCGATTGCTAACATTGCACGGTAGCTTCTTTTTCTTGCTGAGATTGTTTCTCCTCCTCCTGCGAACCCCCCGGATATGCAATTTATGACCCCTTTGGGTGGGTTGTTGTTTGACCATTTGTTGGTGTCTTTGTTGGCCGAGGTTTGCTGACGTTCTTCCTTGTTGCTTTCCCTGTGTTTTCTCCCCTCGATGTACTTATCCAAGAGGCCTTGTCGTGCCAATCTTTCTAGGAGATCTTTAGCTATCACGCATTCGTCGGTTGTATGACCATATTTCTGGTGGAAGGCACAATGTTTGCTTTTGTCGACGAATCGCTGATCTTGGTAGCTCCCTGCTCTGATTGGTGGTTTTATAATCTTGGCATTGAGTATTTCTTTGATTATCTTTTCTCTCTTTGTATTGAACCTGGTGTAGTTATCGAATTTTGGGGTGAGCTTGAAGGGTTTGCCGAGGTCTTTAGTGTTCGCCGATCTGGAAGGTCTGTCATCCTCTTTTCTTGGTCTCCTATCGGTTTTGTCGGCCTCTCGGAGCTCTTCGATTTCCATTTGCCCTGCTGCTCTTTCCCGAAACTCATCCAGTGTTTTTGGTTTGGTCACCGCGATTATTTCTCTGAATTTTCCGGGTCTGGGACCGGCTTTGAGGGCATGTAGGTGGACGGCCGGGTTTAGGTCAGGTATTTCCATGGTGGCATCCGTGAACCTGGTCATATAATCCTTTAAGCTTTCTTGTGGGCCCTGGCGGATGGTACTGAGGTAGTCCGATCCATGTACATAGATCCGAGCTGCTGCAAAATAGTCGATGAAAGACCTAGCTAGCTCTTCGAAGGAAGCGATTGATCCTGCAGACAATTTCGAAAACCAAAGCAGAGCAGCCCAG
>NC_029794.2:14292362-14305544 GCF_000816755.2 Arachis ipaensis | reverse complement strand
GGAAAGCTCTGCAAAGCACAGGATCGTTATTAGGTCCGTTAAAAAGCATCATAGATTGAAATTTCTTTAGGTGAGCCCGGGGGTCACCAATCCCCTTATATGGCTCTAGAGAGGAAGGGAGTGTAAAATGCTTCGGCATCTGATAATTTGTGATTTCCTCAGAAAACGGGTTGTCCAAGGTCAGCTTCTCCTTGGGGGGGTTGACACCTAATAGATCGGCTTGACCTTGGGTTGGACCTTTGGAGTTGCTTTCCTCTTGTTTGCTGTTCTGGGTGGATAGCTCAGCTAGTCTCTTGACTTCTGCTTGCAGTTCGGCCAGCTGAGCCATGAGTTCGGCCTGACTGGGTTGAGGAACTCCGTTGTCAGCCATGTCACAAGATTGATGGACCCTGCGTAGAAGAAGAAAATAGAGTGGAAAGTGGAAATAAAGTGGGGTTAGATATCGGGCCCCACAGTGGGCGCCAAATGTTTCGTCCGCAGCGGCCGAGGTTAGTAGCCTTCAGTCGAGCACCTGGATACGCGGCTGAGTTATACGTCGTCCAGGTATAAGGGTGTGAGTTCAGCCTCGACCCTCTGAAACACGGCGGCGGGAGCACCTGCACAAAGCACTCCGACGCTCAAGTAAGTTCGTGAGTTATCAACGAATAAAGAGTAATAATCAGAAGTAAGTGTAGAACCTCCGTCCTTATGGGTGAAAAGGATTGGTTTTTATAGACGTTTTTGGGTTGGTAGTGGACTTAGTAGGTTCCGATATTCATGGTCAGAGCCGTTATTAGTATGGAGGCGTGTTTGAGTGGTGTAGTCTGTTTTGGAGGTGACGGTTTTGGGGGATAAAGTTGTTCTTCGGTTTTGTTTCCGATCTTTGAGGTCGGTCTATAACTGAATCTGTTTTGCCGATTATTGTGTGATACACGTCAAGAACTATTTCACAATAATTTCTCTACTTTAACTAATTAATAATATTATTGTTATATATTTAAAATATAATCATTAATTTAACAACATAATTTTAATATTGATTTATAAAGTACCAAATTTTAAGAAGTAATTGAATATAAATATATAGTATCACTTTTAATTAACTTTTATTGTCCAAAGAAATGAAAACTGAAAAAAAAATAGTAATACCAACAAAAGATTGTGTGCAAGTCCTGTTTACAAATTCAATATCAAGGCAATTTTTCAATAACATAAGGCAATTTTGCATAATATTGCAATAAAAGTTTTAAATTTCAATATTAGGCTTATAGCTATACTATGTGTCATTAAAAAATTCAATCATCAAATCAATAAGATAGTGTGCTTATGCAATAATTTAAATACGCATTAATTTAAATTCTTTAATATAGAACACATAAAAAATATAAAATACATATTAAAAATATATAAAATAAGAAGACGATGTGCTTATGTAATAATTTAAATAATAGTAGCATTTTTGGAAGGAGAACTGTTTATTATGAAATAAAATTGTGTATTATATAATAATATAAATTCTAATGAGATGCTTTCAACTCAAATTTTTTAGAAATCTGAGATATTTGTAATAGAAAAATTCGATTTTAGTAGGATAATTAATTACAAGTAATTTTAAAAGATGCATTTTCTAAGGGTTTTTTTTCTATCTCAAACAAAAAAGATTCATCAAAATAGATTAGAGTCTATATAAATTTTTTTTATGGAGACAGAAACTATACCAACACGAATTGGAACCAGTAAATTAGCTCCATAATTTATAGTAAGGCAAACTAACAACATAAAGAGAATATAGGTTTTGTGAAAGTTGGATTAAGAAAAAAAAAATATTTTTTTTATTAATTCTTTTGCGCAAGTCTTGCAAATAGAAATATTTTCGAAACATATAACAAGCTATCATTTTACTAAAGTTATATGGAGGAATTTGATGCTACCACAAGTTGAATTATTTATTTACTTTGTTGTAATTGGCAAGGTTAACACAAAATAGAGGTCGAGTAAATTAGGAGTTATCTAACAAAGTGATAATGTTTATGTATTATGTAAGAAAAATGTTAAGAATATTCAACACTTATTTTTTTATTGTGAATTTCCTTTGGTACGTCTAGTATATTTGGATGGTTGATTTTAGACCATCCCAGATATAATAAAACAATACTTTGATAGTTGAACAATAATATCTAATAAGAAAGACGATAGAAGAGCCTAAGAAATGGGTAATTATTTTTCCTATATTAATACTTAATTGAAAAGAAATGAACAAATCTTCTAAAATAAAACACTAAATTTAGCAAAAATTATTCATAGATCATTCAAGACTACAAGGAGAAGAATGATGCAGATCCCTCTAGTTGTTAATGACAATGCTAAATAATTACAATTTAAATCTTTTTATATTTGTATCTTTCTTTGTTGCTTTTTGCTCTAATACATATTTATAAAAAAAATAGTTTCTATAATTTGAATCCAAAATGTTTTAGTTAAATATAAACCACTTACCTTCTCGTCTAATTCAATTTTACTACCTTCTCGTCTAATTCAATTTTACTATTTTTGTATATATTTAATAAATAAAAGAGTAAATGAACAAATACTTGAATGGCTATTAATAGTTAATACACCATCATTTAAAATGACTGATTTGATAGAGTAATCTAACCATCTTTTTGGTGTGAAACTGTGAATAATCTAATAATTTCTGAAACTATCAACCGAGATTAGATACAAGTTAAAGAATTGAAATTTACTAAGTATTTTCAGCTTTATAAAATTATAATATAGGTCTAATATTATTATAGCCATAAAATATTGGAAAAGAAAACTTCAGTCAATTTAAGCGACAAACGTGACCTAACGAATTTTATATTTCTGCACAACAAAGTCAACGTTTTGTCCACAAATTAAATTAAAAGTTTAAAACAACCTTTAGAAATTTAGGGCGAAAAGGCCAAACTACATATAACTGGTTCGTTTAAAAAATATATAAAATAAATTATGCACATTCATATTTCATATTTGACAATGATTCCTGTTAGAAATAATTCCATATATAATGAATTACTTTTTAATATCACCTTACTTATCGCAGCAAATATAGTAGGGAACTTTGTATAACAAAAAATGAAAAAATACCAACGTTGTAACAATACAATGCACTTCCAAAACATGGAACAATAATTCCTTGACACATTATTACTGTTAATAAACCCGAGAAGATTCCCTTTGAAACATCAAAGACAAGTAGACACCAGGGAAAATGATCTCAAAGAAAATATACATAAAAGAAAATTCTTAGTTGATTAAGAAGAAAGATGTCCAAAACTATTTGATGTAATAATAATTAGCAAAAATAACGAACTGGGGAGAGAGAAAAGGGGGGGCGGATGTGCTAACTATTACAACGAAGAATAATCTTTAAACAAAAATTGCTGCCTGTGGAAAAATTGAAACTGGTAACTGAAACCTATCAACTGACATTCATTGAAGATTAAGAAAATGTCAACAGATAAATATTGGTCGGTTAGAGCCTTACAGAATATACTTGACTTTATTCTCAATATAAGCTCGAATTGAAGGTTCTCTTCCTAGAAAGTCCGACAACACTTCAATAGAATCCTTTGCTCCTCCGGGGGCCAATACCTGCGAATGTTTCAAATCAAACACATAAATACTAACTTTATTTTTTTGTTTTCCATAGCACCCATCAACCCGACAGGTCAAAGACTAATCCGCCGCAAATTGGAGCTCCATTTAAGAGTTTGTCAGTGGCCAATTAGTTGCTGCATATACAAGATGGAATTCGAATCCCTAACACTTATCAAATGAGTGAGCCGATCATTCGACCAATCTAAGTTGATTAATACTACTAACTTTATGACAAGCTATTAGAGTATCTTAATTTAAAATACAAAATTTATGAAAGAAAATGCAATAGCCATTTTTTTACCTTCTTCCTAAATTGCATGCCAGCATGCTGATTTACAACATCATTGCAAAACTTCGAGGCAAAAATATCAGCAGCAAAAACCTGAAACATTTTTAGGTTCAGCCATGTAGCAATCAGACTAAACGGACACAGAACATGGGATCCAACAAGACAAGAACACAAAAAAGGAAGTGTAGAACTGAAAATTTATGTTTCCTTTTTCAATTTCATCATAATTAAGTCCAGCAAAAATAATTTCAGAAAAGAAAATGCAAACTTGTGTCATCATTTTTATACTATCATACAAAACGAGACAGTGATATATGTATGTAACATTTGGATACAGAACTCATGCTAAATGGTATTCCATGCTTTAGTGTTTCTGTTTTAACTCCAGACTCAATGATCATGATCAGGAAAAACGATTACAACAAACAATAGAAACTAGATATGGATTATTGAAAATGAAGGATGCTCGCAACAAAAATCAAGTGTTAAAAATGTGATGATGGTATCAATTGAAGTATCGGGGTTGTTCAAACCTCACTCCATACACGGCTGTAGCAAGCGGCTTCATAACCAATAACACTAGAAGGAAAACATGAAGCTGGATTGGTTCCTTCTAATGCTGGCAAACCTAACATCACCTGCAGAATGATATTTACATAATTTCGTTTTTCAATTCTTTCATTGCAGATACTGAACTTCAAATTTAACTAATTTTAAATTCATTTACCTTGGGATGAAGATGCTTGAATAACTCCCGAATGTCTATGTTATCCGCAGAATGCATGATTTGATCAAAAAGACCTGATAGCAAGCAGCTATTAAATGATAAATAGATATCGAAAGAAAGTATTCACGTTGTATAATCTTCTCTCTCAACATAATGAATTTCACTAGCCAGCTAGCTAACTCCAAAAAGAAAAAACGATCAATTTCAGTTGCTTGTCTAACCCACAACAGGGACACTTTCACTTTATACTAACAAAACAAGCACATCATGCAAAGATAAAATCCAGAGTTATAATATGCACTATTATGCTCAGGTCGTCATACCAGTGCAAAATACAAAAGCACTACAGTCTAAAAGAAGCTACTAATTTCAATGCAGTTGACTGACAAGATAAAAAACTCAAAAACTTACAATACAGAATCT
Organism: Arachis ipaensis; assembly: GCF_000816755.2. Taxonomy (NCBI): domain Eukaryota; kingdom Viridiplantae; phylum Streptophyta; class Magnoliopsida; order Fabales; family Fabaceae; genus Arachis; species Arachis ipaensis. The sequence goes on along the minus strand of NC_029794.2, from coordinate 14,300,484 downwards.
CTTGTTTCAATTTAAGTGCCGAAAATGAAGCCCTCCATCTTTTGATTGATTCACATGTATCATCCTTTATCGGCTTTGTAATATCCTGCAAGACACAATAAAAGAACAAAAAATTGTTTATACAATGTGTAGTATGTTCAAAATTCTCAGTAGACTTGCTTTAGATAAAGACAGCCTATACTAATAACTACATCATAATCAAGAAAAGCCAAACCATGTAATTATCATAAACAATTGATGAAAATCACCTGATGAAATCCAGAAATCAACTTCAGACAGCTGGTTTCATAACACCTAAAATTTCCACAAGTAGGAAGAGTGAGTATGAGTTTGTGTCTAATCCAACTAAAGAAAGAATAGTGCTTACCAGTTTTCTAGGAGTTGAGCAGGTATTTCCACGAAGTCGGGATCAACACGTAGTCCAGAAAATCTTGCAAACGAGGAGCGGTTGCAAATTTGTTGAATCTAAACATTTTATGAAAAGACTTCAGAGTTATACGTAAAAAATCAAATAAACCAAGCTACACATACTACATCTGGCACCATCAACAGGAAAAAAAACTGCCATTGAAAATTCAAACTACAGACTTGAAAGAGCAATAACTAATCATAAAAATCCAGAAATTTTCACTCAAAATCAGAACCTATCTTGATCAAAAGCAGAGCATGGCAGAAATGATTAAAAAATCCAGTTCCATCAAGTCCATACCCCCTATTGTTGAATTAATATGCTTGTGAAGACACTTGCAAAGAAAAACTTTTGGGTTAACTAGGATGAAAATAATATCCGGAGAAGCTAATTACTTTAGGATACAAGTCAATTAATATAAACTAAAAACTAAGCTAACTCATTTATATGTTACATTGTTTCCGAGAGCATGTGTCATAAGAGAGAACCCTTTTTTCTTTTCATTTTAAGGCAGGACATTGGATAACCAGCAGGATTGGAACAATGTAGTACTAGTTTCTAGAGAAACTGGAAATCCAGCAAATACAAAAAAGCATAGATATTCAGAAGAAGGATCTCAGATACAGAAAATATTCACTTTATTCCCATTTCCAAATCCTAAACAAGGCAATTATAAGAACCACTGCTGATTGGAATCATGCCACATGGATACAAAAGCAAACATACCACATGGCCAAACTCGTGGAATAGACCGACCACTTCGGAGAACCGCAACAACCCAGGACTACTGCTGCCATCTTTTTGAATTTGAGATATTAGTAATGCAACTGGTATCTACATAAACATTAACAGGTGACAAAAATTAAGAGAATAAAGTGAATAATCCTTTTGCATTTTAGATTAGCTATTTTCTTATGGAATAATCCTTTTAAACTCCTCATTTAGCATTGGTTTTGTCATTCCATGTCAGAATTTTCTCATAAAAGTAATGTGCTTGAAATGCTTTGAAAAGATTAAGGAAGCTAAGATCATGTGGTAGGTAGTGTTCAATTTATGCTTTTCAGGTTATGTGTCTGACTCACAGAGCATATGCACTTTTAAGGACAGGCATACATTATTATGTATGTTATCAGATAGGTTATGACCACTTTTTGGTGTTCATTGAATTACATTTTAAGTGTGTGTCCGTCTGATATGAAGAAAAGGATTTGACAGCTCAAAGTGCCATGAGAACATCTACAAAGGAAAGGTAGAGAGAAAAACTCCAAATACATAGAAAATGATGCTTTGCTTACCTAGTGGGTTAAGGCTTTGTTATTGTTTTGTTGTTCTACATAGGAAATGATGCCAACAGTTGAAGAATTAGAAGAGATTTTAGTCTATCGAATAAAAAATAACCTGCTGTTCCCCACTGAGTGTTAATGCACTGTTCTGGAGAGCCATGACACAAGTATGACCATATTTCCCTTCCCTGTAAAAGTGAACAATATGAACCCATTCTTCAACAGATTATCAAACAACGATCAATGCACAACTATAATTTTAAGTAGTTAAAAGTAGCAACCTTGAAAACAAATCAAGGTAGCAGTAACCTAAGATTTCACTAGAACCTAAGTCAAATACTGAAAACACTCGAACATCAGAATGCCAAACATCAGCTCCTGCTATTTCCTCAAACCTTAAACCTGCACAGAAAAAGGAGTCTCAATGTATATTTAGTAGTTATTTACTAAATAGAAATTTTAAAAACTCGGGAGATCCAAAGGAGGTTTATATAAAATTATTTTAGTTTGAGAAAAATTACATAACCATTCAAGTGGTTAATCAAGTCAAACAAATGGATACCCATGAATGAACTACTTTAAAAACATTATTGAAAACTTGATAGCTAATATTTCTTTAACATATTTTCCGAAATTCGTTTCCAGTTACTTCCACATGAACTGGATGTCTGATGTCTGATATCTGATGGTCAAGGCAATAATAACATAAGGACAGACAAATTGTCAGATGTAAAATTACCAAATAGATCTTGAAGAATTTTGAAGATCCCAGATAGAACTAAACTTATTGGTAAGTATTGATTGAGCTCGCCAAAGTCAAGATCATAATTCTGGTCTTCAACCCGTTTTACATAATACAGCAGGTCCTCAATTCCAAATGGGAATTCCCCTTCCTCCCTCTTCTGAAATGATCACACCAAATCTGTTAATGGAGTTATAAATTCAGGCAAAAAGCATATACCAAGCTTGAACAAACCTTCAAATTCTTCAATGTATCAAGTTCCTTCATGGCCAGCTCAGTTAAACTGGTGGATAGATCCTCCAGGAACTCAAACACCTGGATGAAATTAAATAATATATATATAAAAATAGAAGCCAAATCAAGAAATACAGAAAAGCATCATAAAAAATCTGAGGAAAGAAAACTATGCATTAGCTATATTAATCCATTATATTACACGTTAAATCTGATCTATGCCACAAAGGATTGACTGTTGTTGATTATACTAAACTCATGGAACAGCAACACAGCAAGCAGTAAGGCCACTTGCTTAAGCACTTTAAGATTAAAAACTTTTTCCACAAGCATCCCGCGTTAACGGATCCGGAAAAGGGCCGCACCCAAAGACCTAAATAATTAAGCCACTATCAAAAGACCAAAATAGCCTCCCCCCTCTTTTCTCTCGCTTGCTCGCTCTCTCTATCTCTCTCTTCCTCCATGGCACTTGTAAAAATGAAAAATGTCCCATAAGCTAGAATGAATAGCTTTGAGAGAAAAGTGCTCTAAAATGAGCTACATCATAAAAGGATCTTTTTTGCAAAGCTTAAAACAGATGCTCCGGGCCAGTCCAGTTCTCTTTCACTAATGTTTTCTACAAGAGCAAATGCCCCAACATGATTTAAGAGTTAAGACTTAGACTTTTTTTTTTTTACTAATTTCAAGATTTTTTTTTTTTACTAGTTTTTTGTAACCTTTTCCAAAACGATGTAGTTGGCTTCGACTTGCTTTAAGAGTTAAGACTTACAAGAATGATGACCATCTCAATGGTTTAGCACTCAATAATTGTTTTACAGTTCAGAATATTTGCAAATTGCTGAATGTATTCATCTAACAATATCCCTTGCGAGATGTGAAAAGGTGAGTACAGAGAGAGGAAGTGAAAAACTAAAAACAAATTTATATTTTAAATATAATTTTTATCGGCCAAACATAAAAAATAGAAGCTCAAATACAATCCTCTTCCAATAACTACAGAAACCAAAAGGAGATTTTCATGTCTTCATGATCTCATCTAACTGGCTCTCTAGTGCTTCTCGTGGCTAATATATTAGTATATTTACTGAAATTTTACAAACCTTCATAGGTGTCTTTGCCATTCTAACATCAACAGCATACTCTGCATAGTTTGAATAGCCAAGTAAACGAGCATATTTATGGCGCTGTTGCACCTAAATCATGCCAATGAAATACAATCATCAACAAACTTAGTAAATGATCTTGATAATAAACATGTCTAAAAACAATCACCAAATCAAGAATCATAAAGTGCAACATGCTCCTAAAGATGCTAAAATAAAACCCATAATTAATTCAAACTTTGGGAAGAATAACTAATTGAAGGTAATGCTCAATTGCTCATCATAATAATATACAGATTGACAAGTGCAATCTATCCCTATAAATCTAATAATCTAAACTTTCTTAACAATTATCAGTAAGTCATAAAATCACTGAAACAGAGAATATTGAATTCATATGAAATAACTTACTAAACTTTTATCAGTAATTTAAGACTTTAAGTACGATAACTCGAACTTGCTTGCATGTCAATTAACTGATACAATGGTCAAATTACGAGAACATTTTTCAATTTCTATTTAAAATATAGGAACATTTTGGGTAATGTCATCAGTGAAAATTACCAGATTTTCCAGAATAGAAAGATTGGCCTCTCCACATCTATTCCCATATGCCCTTGATACCATCCGTCTTGTAGTTCCTACCTTCATGAGCTCAATATAGCAGTATAAACCTGGTTAGTACACTTTTTTAAAAAGAAAAATATAAACAAGACAACAATGGAGGGAGGGGGGAGGAGGAGGGGAAGTTAGAGGCTTTTCTTTCTGAGAAGATAAATAGATAATATTTGTTCTTATGCCAATGTAAATATTCAAGTGCTCTAATATAGAAATATTTTTAGTCAATAAATCCCTTTGCTAGGTGCCTTGGGACCATCTAAGGACCCCAAAAAATATGTTTGCTACAGTGTTAAAAGTTACATTAGCCAACAAAATCTACAAAAGAATTAGAAAATAATAATCCATTGAATTGTTCATAAAAATGTATTTTAAAGCAATTCATTGTCAAGTAAAACACACTAATGCTTCCTGCAAGAGGGATTTACAATAATAAAACAATGACGGGAAAGTGTATTCTGGCTTTTTGGTCCATGTCGAAGTCACAGGGAAAGTAATCTTGCACAATCATTTCAGAAATTCCAAAACAAGAACACTTGACAAGGAAAGTAGATCATTTTTTAAACAACAGAAGATACTACTTGAAAAACCAGCCGTTTCTCATCATTGGTATAGAAAGTGTAAAATCCAATTTAACATCTATTTTCAAGCAATAAAAATATAATATTTATTACATAACAATTGAACAAACACTACTAGAATATACATCATCCACCATACCTTGCAAAATTCAAGAACAGCTGCAACATGATGACTTCGCAAGTATATCTTCAACTTTCCATCTTCAGATTTATCCAAACACTGGAGGAATGTAATCGATCAAACAGTGTAACAGTAGCGGAAAAAGAAATGTTTAATAATGGAAGGTCATGCACTAGCAGTAATCAGCCTCCACAGAAAGCGCATAAGGGCTTGACTAGCGTTAAATCAGGTATATTATGCTTATCTAGGGCAGTCAACTAACTATGCAATCAAAAGAACTGGAGACAGAACTGGCATTGTGCATTAATGATGCTTTGGCCCATTATTTGTTATTAAAGATGTTCTCATTGATCTCAAACCTTAAATTCCAGGTTGACTAACTTCCTTAAGTATTTTTCAGGTTTGATTTTCATAAAATATCTCCTTGAAAAATTACTCTTTAACTTTTTCATGTTTAATTCATACTTCGGAGCTATATTCATTCATTATATTACTTCCTTTGTTATGGTGTTCTTGTTCGAGAAGACAGAAATTTAATTATCTGGAGAGAAGGTTGAGGGTAATAGGTCACCCAGGTCCCCTCCACTCCCAAACCGGATACCAAGCCATACATATGAACAACATGACTATCCTTACTTCGATTATTTTGGGCCAATCACAGTCACAAGGGCACAATGTCTGAGTGTCCGAAAAAATTAAATATCATGAAATTTATGTCTAACAGCTAAAAGTAAACAAGATATCAGAAATAAAAATATTGAAATAGCTTAAGTGCAAATAGTTGGCTTGGAACGTAGCCAAAGAAGCAGAACTGAAAAGGAAATATTTCAGAAACATTCTACTCGCATTAAATGGATTGTAAGAAGAATAAAAATAATTAAACCTTGAGAAACTCTTGTGGTAATCCAGCTAACTCTGCCTCATTGAAGGGAAGAAATTTGCTATCGTCATTGAGATTTTGGATATATCTAAAGCTTAACTCATCAATCTGAGCTCTTAGACGCAGCAATTCTTCTCTTTTGCTTGCAGTGAGGTTCAATCCATTTCTCTCAAAGTCTCTCACCTGTCACTGATTATGAAAGTATCAATATGTGGATTTTGTGGTTTTCATCAGAAAGTATATTAAATGATGAAATTTGTGCAGTTCCTTTAGCAACATAGAAACAGTAACAAATTGAAGCCAATAAGTTCCAGACAAAGTTTCATCAGAAGATAAATAAAAAATAATTAATAAAAAAAAAAAGACGTTATAGACACTTTTTTTAGTACTTACCAGAATCTGAACAAAGCATTTGGCTTCAGCATTTATCCACTCTCCCTTTGTTGCAAATGCTTTAACTACAATATATACATCTTCGCGTTTGCTAGTACATTTGCATGAAACCACACAGCATTCAGTTTCATAAATCGTGTTATTAACAGACGTGATCTTGAAAAGACAAACTAACAATATCTGCAAAACTAACTATGGTGTGACTTGCAAGATCATTCATAATGATATGCTATGCATGCAGTTTAACAATATTGCGAGCCTATCCTCGCTGTCAAGAGAAGACAATACAAGCATCATTAAATCCTGCCTCTACCACTTGTCTTGATAAAGCATTCTTGCCCCATCAAAAACACAGGGGAGTAAAAAACAGAGTTATTTTAAAAAAAATGGCATCTTCTATAAACCACCAGTAGCGAACCTGCACATGTCAATATGAGCATCTATCCTTTGCTCTGCTTCAGCACTTGCTTTGCGCACATCCTCCCGAGTTGATACCATCTTTGGAAACACACAAGACTGGATCAACGGAAATTGTTGCGCTTGAAGTTCTGCCAGAGGTGATATAACATTCGAGTACGTAACCTGAGGCATTAATCAACACAATTAAGACAATCAGCTTACAAATATATACATAATATGAAGGAGGAAAAGAAAAGAAAAGAAGACATTAAATGCACTAACGCAACAGGCCAACAGTTGTTACAAACATGCATACAACAAAATTCTCCTTACTTTGCTACCTAAACCACCACACTAATGAGTAACAGCATACATAAAAAATTAGAAATTTCAGAACATAAACAAATTCAAAATTTCCAAAACAAATTATCTTAATTGAATCGAGAGTACCTTGTCCAATGGCACAGCTGCAATAGAATCGTGGACCTTGTTTGACTTTGCAATAATTTGATCAGTTAACTTGAGAATCTCAGATGCAGTTAGGTTAACGCGCACATACAAACCCGCGAGATCTACAAAGTTTCACCAAAGCAATCTTTTCAGTAAATAAAAATTTCAAAAAAAAAAACTCAATTTTCATGACACAATTTTTTCTTCCAAGTTGCTGAGAAGTGAAAGTAATAGTAGTGCACAAAAATCTTGACGTGTTGGAAGAGAAAGAGAGTAAGAGTACATTTCTTGCTTGATTTCTTCTCCTTATGGTACTTGATGAAGGTGAGGGCGAGGTTAGCGGCGATTGCGACCACCGCAGCAGCTCCGGTGAAAGCGATCACGCGCCTGTGACCTTTCTTCTTCATCTGTTGGTCCATTTTCTCGCGATTTGCTTCACTTTCCGCCATTTTCTCAGCTCTGTCTTTTTCTTGCTCAGAGGGGGGCGAGCGCGGGGGAAATGTTATTTTGGGCGGAAAATATGGGATGATGCGATTGAAATTTATTTGACGTGAATTTCGAGATTCCAAAAGAAAAAATAATAAAATAAAAGATCATTCTCTTTTGAACATAATTAAAAGAAAGAAAAAGACAGGTATCTGACTTTTTTTTATTTTAGGATATCGGTGTTAACAACTTAACATACATACACTTAGATATTTAAATTTTTTTATTTTTATATTTTTAATTAATTAAAATTTTATTTATTTTTAAGATAAAATATCAAAATATTATTTATTTTAAAAAATATATAATTTGATGACAACATAGATTTTACACATATATAATATATGTTTGTGTAATTGAATTAATTTACAGACACAAATTATCTCAAATACAGTTCAATAATTTTTAATTACTCTACAAATT
>NC_029794.2:14263239-14292343 GCF_000816755.2 Arachis ipaensis | reverse complement strand
AAAAAAGACTTTTTTATATTTTTTAAAATTTTTAGTAAATTTTTAGTAGTAAAGTAGAAGCACTAGAAAAATAAAAAAAATTTGAGAAATTACAATTTACATCTTTTTTTAAAAAAAATTCTTTAAAAAAAGATGTTTTTCACGTAATAAATAAACAAAAAAGTACTTTTATATAGTTATATCCAAACATAAATTGATAAATAAAAAGATTTTTTGTATGAGATATCTAAACATAAAAAAAATTCTTAGAAGCTCACACAAACAAGCTCTTAGTATAAGGACGGACACTTCGTTGAGTTGTCGTGTCCGTGTGTCGGACACATTTCAGACACGACACTCACCGACACTCATCCGATACGAGTGTCTCCTGTGTCCAATCGTGTCTTAATAAAAAGTAAAAAATTCTTCACGCTTGGACACACCTAAATACCATCACGTGTCAGCGTATCCAGTCTTATTGTTAACATATATTTTTGAAATAAATTTAGATATAGTATATATTATTATTTATTAAAATAAAAAATATTTTAAATACTTGATATAATTAAAATAAGACATTAAAAATAATTTAAAAAATTAATTTATATTTTATATGTATGCGTATTCTCATATCTTATAAGATTTTAAAATTTGCGTGTCAAAGTGTCCCATATCGTGTCGTATCCTATGTCCGTGTCAGTGTATATGGATCATAGGTATACGTGCTTCGTAGAATAAACCAAGTTTTTGCTTCAAATCTCAAATCATATAATGAAGATACTAAAAAAACAATTAGACTGGGTTTGTTTATAAATACAGTATACTGAAATAGAGATATAGAAATATAAAATCATGTTTAATAAATGAGATATAAATTAAGATATTGTATTTAAAGACACTGAATTAATATATTTTGTGTCCATCATGATAAAAAAAATACAAAAAGACTAACAAAAGACACAATTTTTTTCTTTCATTATTCTTATTAATTTTTTATAATTATATTTTCTTATTATTATATATTTCCTACATTTTTTTAATAAAAAAATGAGAATAAATTAGACTTTTATAATTTGTTCTAGTTTATCACCAAATAAAATACAAAAATATTAATTTTTGTATTTCTGTTTTTTATATCTTATTTTCAGTGTCTTGTCTTATCTTGTACTCAGAATCAAACGTAACATTATATACTAGTTATTATTGTACACTGTAACCAAAATTTTGAATATTTTAACTTTAAAACTGAATCATATTTTAATTGAATTTAATGATACGTGTTCAAAAAAATAATTTCATTATTCTAGAGTCAAGAAGTAAAATTATAATCTTATCATATTTAAGGAATTGATTACTAGAAAAATTATATTTTGTCGGCTTTAGAAATTAAGAAGACTAAAAAGTCGCCTCAAATACAAGTATATCAACTTCAAGAGCAAGAAATATAGATTTTTTGAAGTTACTTAGAGTACAAATAACCATGAGAAATTTACTAAATCTAGACTACATCTAACTAAATTGGTTAAATTTAGTTTAAATTTGGAAATTACTTAAGATGTAAGCATTTAAGGGGGACGAGGTACATTGTTGAATTATATCAAAATTAAATTCAAAATTATTTAATTAGAATTAAATTTAAAAGATTTGTCAAAAATTTAAATTAAATCTGATCTAATCTATTGAGATCACATTTAATTTAAATTATGTATCATATATTTAGATATTTAAAATTTAAATCAAATCTAATCTAATTTATGAGATATCATGTATTAGCGCCAAAAGTAAAAAGTTTAAATCCATAAAAATGATAATATTTGAGACTCATCTCATTAATTACCTAAAAGTATTAAGTCTTTGGTATTGAAAATTAAATAAACTAAATGAATAATATGAAAATATAAAATATATTTTATTGTAAAAGGTCTCACTCAAAAATAAGGCATTAGATATAAGGAGAATTTTCTTTCAATTTTATGGAAAGACTTATTTAGAATTATAATGACACTGTAATATATTTTGATCTTGAGTTATCGTAGATGGATATAAGAAGTTGTTTCTCAATAGCAATGTTAATGAGATAATTGTTATGCGGATATTTTTTGTGTCGTAAGATACAAATAAATATATAGACGGACAAATTAAAGGATTCCATCTATATATTCAGGAAAATTTTTTATCATTAATATCTCATATTTTATTAAATTATTATCTCATATAATTTTTTGACATAAATGTAGTTGATGTTACAGAATTTAAAATAAAATTAAAATATTTATATTAGAATTCTATTTTTTTAAAGATTTTTCTATAAACAACATTAATGGTTGAATTTGCAGATATTCTTACGTGATTTATAAGTAAAATTTTTAAACCTCTTACTTTTAACTCTTGAAAGTGTCACATATAGTTGGTCATGTGTAAAAATTGGTTTGGGCAAGTACAATCTAACATGAGATAAAGTTTGTCCCTGAGATTTATTAATTGTCATGGTAAACGATACTATTATGAAAACTGTCTTTGTTGAAATCTAATTAGGACGATTTCATTTGTTGGTGCCATATTCATTCTTGGAATCAAAGTAATATGATCAACATTGTTACGCGTTAAGACTTCACATTCTATGACATAATTTTCAAGCTTCCTAACTTGTAGCCTTGTACCATTACAAAGACCATTGAATTGGTCAATATTTCTCAGTAACATCACCGGAACACCAATAATAAAGAATTTTTATAATTGATCAATAATTTTTATAATTGCAATTAATAAAAACTCACCCCTCATGTTCATCACGATTCTCTGTCGATACAAAATATCATCTGAGAGTTTATGCTAACATCTATTCCATACATGTTCTGGTATTAAGATATTGTTGGATGTTAATAGAATGACAAATAACCTCCTAACATATGATCCTAAGGCCCACGAGCTTGCTTCCTTAATTGCATCTATGAATTCTCTGTCATCTTGCAAGAGTTCAAGGGTGAAGCATGCATCTCTATACATAGCATAAATTATTCTTCCTACTGTTCTTATATCTCGAAAATTCATACATCCTCTTTGAATATTCAAGAGAAGTCGTTGGTAATATTTTTCGGTATTTGCTACAAAAAAATTGGTTAAAACCCCACTTTTAAGTTGCTAAATGGATTAGGCTACGCGATTTCAATTATTATGATGACAATCATGCATGAGAATTAAGTGTTATTTAGAAAATGGTTAAGATTAACGACAAACATGCATATGTGTTAGTCATGCTCTTATTATGGTTCTCTCTTTTTTTCCCTCCATATGCATCTTTGTTTAATGTGATTGATTTAGTCTAGAATTTTGAATGTTAAATCAGTGGAGGCTATACTGCTTGGTCCCCAACAATCAACACTACTTGAGGATGCTTAGCACAAACTTTTCTAATACAAACCTCTCTTGTTAGTTGTCACCCATACGGGAGGAGGAAATTTAAGTCTTCAAGATGAGAATAATAAACAAAGAAGTAAGAAATAATCTGATTCTCAATTTTGTTGTGATGTGCGTATTATTTCTTATCAAAGATATACATTATGCTTTTTGTAGGATGTGAAAGCAAGAGTGACTCAAACTTTGTTATTTTTTGTCGGTATAAACTCTTATATCTAGTGAAAAAAATAAAAGCAAATGTAAATTCTAGCAAGTACGTATGGTAAGATTGTAGGACCACACCTTTTAGAATTTTATAGCAACTAAGAAGAGGTATATTTTTTGGTAAATCATTTTAAAATTGGAGTGCATCAAAAATCACATATCCTCCATAATCCAAAAGAAGAAAAAATCTGTCTTGATGATTTAAAAAACGAAAAAAGATTTGAGTTAAAAATAAAACACTTATTCTACATCATAAATACTGATAAATCAAAATGTACTGAGTAAAAAAAAAGGTATGAAAATAAGATCTGAATTCATGCCTTTCTTGTAGCAGCTCACCTCCATCAGTTACAGATAGAGAGCATTCTAGTGCGACGGCGATCTAAACGACAACAACATTAGTGAAAATCTCCTCTTACCGGTCCGCTATCTAACCTCTCTGGTCACATTAGCATCTCCGATCGTCGTCGGCCTCCTCGTCGGCACAACTCCGTCATCATTCCGTCGCCGTATGAGCAACCAGTCTTCTCGTCTTCGCTGTTCTGAAGTTGCTAGTGCCAAGCCGCCGTTCTCCATTGCTGGCGTATATGCTTGTTTGCTGGGAGAGAGAAGACCCAAAAAGACTAAAAGAGGACTTTAGGTGCGGGTTGAAATTAATTGTACGAGATCCGGATAGATTTTCTATCTGCCCAGCTTAGAATCGGGATTAGTCTCCGTAAGTCCATGTTTTATTAAGATACAATGGAGGTAAGCAAGCCGACATTGTGTGGGTCTTACTTTCTTATTCCCCTTTTATCACCATTCACAAATTCTATGCTTTGTTTGATTGTTGTATAAATTATGGATCTACATTGGGCCGCCTAAAAAATTAATTTATTTTGCTTACGTTTTAGAATGAGTTTAATTAATAATTTGTTATATAAAATTATTTTATATTTTTAATAAATAATTTGATTTTTATATAATAGAATAGATGGCATGTAAAATTATGAATAAGGTTATATACTCAATTCTAAAGAAGACAAGTATAGTCTCATTAAGTGTCACAAGAAAATTATAAAATTTAAAAGTGTATAAAAAAATTTTTTATGCTTCAACAGTAGTTTGATGGATACCGAACCTGTACACTTACAGTTACACATCATTGATATCTTTGGTAGAAATTTAGGTAAATTAAGAATGAATCACTAAATAGTATAGTAAAAAAGGTTTTGTTATAACAAAACATTACATGTTCACATATATGAAGTTAAAAAATAAAGTTAAAGATCATTTGGTATTCTGAGTCTGACTTTGTTAAATGTTTAATTTTGATCCACTACAAGTATATTCATATACTCAACGGAAGAGGTCTTTAAAAAAGTGGTGGGAAGATACTTGTTACTCTTTTCATTAAAACACTTGAATATAAAATACTCTTTAAAAACATTTAATTAGGTAACTACAACCACTTGTCATAAATTATGAATATATATTTGAAAGACCCTCAATTGAGTTATTTGTGATAATTTATTGGTAGTTTACTATTCACTACAAGAATTTCGGCAGATAGCGACGAAAATTTTGTAACCTCCAGCGCATATAGCGGTAGTTAGGGGTTGGGGCTGCAATCAGGCCTACATTTAGCAATGGTTTTTCTCGAACCATCGCTATATTTCAATCAACTTTGCATTTAGCGGCGTCTTTTCGAAAACCGCCACTATATGTACCACAGGATGAGTTTTTGTTTTACATTTTACGGCGGTTTTGTTTAAACCGCCGCAAAATGCGTATTACCACATATTGCAATGTTTTCTTTAGTAATAACCATCTGGGTATAATCTAGTTAAGTAAAGACTACTATCTTAAACTACATATGTTTAAATCATTGTTACGTAAACTCGTAACACTTTTTCTACATTCGTTTTACGTAAAAAAATTCACAAGTTAAATAAGCTATATATGTTAACTCATGTGAACAAATTTACTAATAAGATTTTCTTGTTTACTTTATTGGCATTTAAATTTGCATTCAAACATGGATGTAAAAGAAGAAAATAAAATCATACTCTGAATTTATAAAGTTAAAATAAAGTTCTAGAGAGCATAAATCAAAGTTACGCCTCTTTGAAGTTATGCCTTACTAAATCTAAATCAAGAAACTCTAAAAGTAGATAAACATGTACAATTGCGACCCAAATCATTAAATTAAGGGAATCAACGTAACTCTTATAATAAAAGATCAAAATTTCTCTCCAACATCGTATTGACCTCGCAAAAAATACTCTGTCAAGAATCTATGGGCTTCACGTTTTACAGGATCTGATATTTCATCTCCATACCATGGTCTTTTGTTCAGATCAAAGCACATTTTCTTAACATGTATATCATCTTGTCTTTGTTGGTCTTCTAAAGTTTCATTGTTTTCTTCCGAAACCTTATTGAGATCAAACTGCATGGATCTGTCAACTACAACAGAGGAGATATCATCTAAATTGTCTTCTGAATCAGACTCTTCTCCATCTAAACTGTCAGGAACTATTTCTCCAGAATATTCAGGTAAGATTGAAATATCAACATGAACATAACAAAATGAGTATACATAGAAGAAACTGAGAACTCCGAAGTCATTAAATATTGACTTAGAAAAAAAAATCAAACGACAATATGCTAAGACAATTTTAAAAGTAAACGCAAATTTTCGACAATTACCATCTCCCTTATTAGTAGTTTGGGAAAATTTCTTAAACAGAAGTTCTGTAGCAATTGTTGTGCTTGCAGAAGATGACGAAAAGTCCTCAATTTTTATTGGTCCTATTATGTTCACTAGTGTTTTCAAAACATAACACTAGTGAAATTATATTGAATAATAGATAGCAAGATTATCAAAAATGCAACCCTAAGAAAAACAACAACTGAAACAGCATTAAGGATTTAACGTAAACTAACTTTTCTGTATTAAAATCGTTGAAAGAAACGAAAAATCTACTTTTACTCATGAAAATTCACAATAACATAAATATTTAACTGCAAATAAAAACTATACAAGTATAAAGTAACCAAAGAAAACAACGTACAATGTTGAGTTTATTTAACTTAGTTTATGACAAAAAGATCCTTTTTAAATTACATTAAAATGCTTCATTTAAGCACCACACGACATCATCGAAATTCTCTGAAGCATTTTCTATGAGGTCTTCTATATCATCCTCTCTTGTCAACAGTAAATCTCCAATGTCACCTTCCGCTGACATGTTCAACTGGCTGTGGAGAAAAACCAACTTCAACTTCTTCATTCTCTTCTCCCATGTCATACAAATCCCGTGGTTTCACAAGAACCACAACACTCCATTCCTTAGCTACTTCATCATCCACATAGTATACAAGCTGAGCTTCCGATGCCAATATGTACGGTT
The DNA here is from genome assembly GCF_000816755.2 of Arachis ipaensis. Classification (NCBI taxonomy): domain Eukaryota; kingdom Viridiplantae; phylum Streptophyta; class Magnoliopsida; order Fabales; family Fabaceae; genus Arachis; species Arachis ipaensis. The sequence continues at coordinate 14,285,348 of NC_029794.2, read as the reverse complement.
CATCTTCTTCTCGATTACCAGTGTGTATCGGACGAGAGAAATTAACGCTGGTAAGCCCCAAATGGTCTTGTTTGATACCTCTACTGGTAGTGGTATCAGCCCAAACACATTTGAACAATACCACTGTGAAGGAACAGTTATAATTCAATTCAATTATGTCTACAATTTTTCCGTAATACGGAACACCACCAACAACCACTCTATTATCACACATACTTGCATAACTTCTTGTATTAGATGATACATATACTCCATTATTTTGTGTTTTCAGCCTGTTTTCCTTTATGATAGTTCTAAACTTGTATCCGTTAACATTGTACGCCCCAAAACGTCTTGCCTGAATCATGGGACCGCACGCAAACAACTTCAAGTCTTTCGAATGAAGTGTACTTTCCATAGGAACCTGGAACCACATAACATTCATACTTTATATTAAAATCGGTTTTTATATAGTACTAATTCCAGGCTAAAAACACATTGGTCAGATTAGTATTCTGTCAACCTCATGTTTGAACCACCGAGGAAATTCTGCATGGACGACACTATCTATCTTAGCTTGCGACCTTGTCTGATGACGCAAGCTTCGCTTTGTCTTTTCCCTAAATGTACTTTATGGGAGAAAAGAAAATTAGTCTAACTAGTCACTGGGAGAAAAGAGTTATATTGGTGTTTTAGAAATACATGTGTATACTTACTCAACAAACGGAACCACGGCAACGCAGTTGACTAGCACATGACGATGAGCTTGATGTTTTTCCATTGGAGTGAGTTCGAAATGCCAAACAGCCCCTAATGCCTTTCCAATAGCTAGGAACATACTTTCCCCTGAATTATGAAAATCATCAACGTGCTCATCATCAACTCGCCCTGGTCGGTTGATTCTAGTCTCAATATTATCCAAATATCTAGAACAGAAAGTCAGGACCAGATAAATAGTCTTCTGCAATTGAGCCTTCTGGTTGTGCCCTATTACGAACATATTGCTTCAGACGTCCTAAATACCTTTTTTATAAATACAATAAAACGCTTAGTATATACACAATTAATTCAACTGAGTGTACTAAAGGGGTTTATCAGCAAGCTAATCTTTCTATTGGATACATCCACCGATAATGTACTGGTCCACCAAGAGTAACCTCATCAACAAGATGCACCGTGAGGTGAACCATGACGGTGAAGAAGGATGGAAAAAAATCATTTCCATCTGACACAGGGTTTGCACAACATGATTCTGAAGCTCAGCAAGCTGCATAGGGTTTATGGCTTTCCCACAAAGTTCTCAGAAAAATGATGACAAATTTGCAATCACATTGGACACCTGACTCAGAAGTGCATTCTTCACCAAAATTAGGAGTAATTGTTCCATCAGAATATGGTAGTCATGACTTTTTAACCCAAATAACTTGCGCTGTCACAAATCAATACAACATCAACATTGCTAGAGTAACCATCTGGAAAGACCACATTCTGCAAAGTCTTCAGGAATACATCCCTCTGTGAATTTGACATCGTAAATATTGTGACTGGATATTTACCACCTTTCCCCGGCCATAATTCAAGCCTTATGCCCATGCATTGTAAATCTCTGTGAGCTTTAAGATTGTCTTTTGATTTGCCGCTATCGTTTAGGATAGTGAAGACCACATTATCACACACATTTTTTTCTATATGCATCACATCGAGGTTATGACGCAACATCTGATCCTCCCAGTACGGGAGGTCAAAGAAAACATTCTTCTTTTTCCAATGCGAGTCATCTTCATCCGCATTCTGACCATTGCGTCTTTTTTTGGATGTCACAGTTGAACTCTTCCCAAATGAAAGGTGCACATTAGACTGTTGCCTCAATACATCTGTTCCGGATAACTTCTTTGGTGGATCTCTACCTTTGACCTACCCGTCAAATCTATTTTGGTCTAGTCTGTATTTGTGTCCCTGATTCAAAAAGCGACGATGGCCCATGAAACACCATTTTTTACTATATTTCAGCTGATGTGACTTAGCATCCAGGTTACACGTAGGACAGGCTAATACACTGTGCGTATTCCAACCAGATAGGTTTTCCAATCCTAGAAAGTCGCTGATAGTCCACATCAGTACCGCACACATCTTGAAAGTGTTTCCCTCTTTGGCATCATACGTTTCAATGCCATCCCATAATTGCTTCAACTCATCTATCAAAGGCTGCAAGTAAACATCTATGTCGTTACCTGGCATTTTCAGCCCAGGAATAAGCGTGGATAGAATGAAAGATGTCTGTTTCATGCAAAGCCAGGGTAGAAAATTATACAGAATAAGAATCACAGGCCAGATAGAATACTTTGTGCTCATATTCCCAAAGAGATTAAATCCATCGCTTGCCAAGGCTAGGCAAACATTGCGCAGATCCGTCGAAAAATTAGTATACTTTGCATCAAACTTTTTCCATGCTTCAGCATCCATTGGATGCCTAAAGAAACCATCGTTATTACACGCCTGTTTATGCCATAACATATCACTTGATGTCTTGCTGCACATGAATAACTATTGCAACCGTGGTATGACAGGAAAATAACGAAGAGTCTTGACTGCTATAGGTTTTCCATTTCTCTTCATAGGTACGTTGAGCCTAACAATAGAGCCCTTTTTAGTCTTCTACTTCCATCTTGAACACTCACATTTCTTGCACTTAGTCAAGTTCTCATCATCACCTCGATACAGCATACAATCATTTGGACAAGCATCTATCTTGTTATATTCAATACCCAACTTTCTTATTGTCTTCCTGGCTTCATACACTGCCTTTGGAAGTTTTTCTTGTTCGAATGCGTCCTGCAGTAAGTCAAGAATCATGGACATTGCCTTGTCACTCACACTGCACATACACTTGAAATGATAAAGTTTCACTAAGAATGATAATTTGGAGTACTTTGAGCATCCGAGATATAACTCCTGCTCTCCATCTGACAGTAGATCGTTAAAATCCCACACCACGCGACTTGGACCTTCATATAAGTAAGGTAACACGTCTTCATCATCTTCTGCATGTTCGATTGTTGTGATGTCCTCACTCCCATGTTGCATCGTGAAATTGAATGCCTCGTTGACCATTTGATGCATTTGATTTACTTGGGATATCATATTTTCATCTACTCGTCCCAATCCAGATCTCTCTTCAACCGGCTTCTCACCATGACGCAGCCAAATAGTATATCTAGGGGAAATGGTTGTAACAACAGATGATCGTATGCATCCTCTCTTGTTTGCATAAGTTGAAACTTGCATTTAGGACATGGACACTTTATCATGCCATCGGAGGATGCATTCGCAGATGCAAAGTCTAAAAAATTGTTCAATTCTTGCCTATATTCCACACTATTCTGTGACTTTGAAATCCAGGTTTTATCAATATCTAGTATAGTATCAAAATATATCGAACTAATTAATAGTGGCATAAGAAAGTGAGAAAACAAACTTGTAAAAATATTCCTCCATCAGAATTATCACGATTTAGTTTTAGCTAGCAACTTAGGTTTAGCGAATTACAGTTGATATGAAATTTAGTGAGGCTTGCACAATATAAAAAATATCTTTCCTTCACTTACTACTATTTTCGTAAGAGAATTTGTGACGAATAATACTTAAATAAAATACAACCACATATAGTCTTATTAGCACTTTTTATAGTTTTGGCATTATTATTATTTAAAATTTTTGTCAATGTACTTTAAAGTGAAGAATGTGTAACTAATGTCTTTATTAAATATTTTATTACTTCTACTTGTTTTAACTAAATTATTGTTTAGGTGTCATGCAACTTGGTCGAACTTGTTTTCATTTTATGTTAACTAATATTGAAAAAATTAAATATTAAAATCCAATAATGATTCTATTATTATTTTAAAAGAAATTATAAATTTAAATCAATAAATTATATTTTATTGTCAGTCATTTTCTAATTTAGAATAAAAGATCTCCTATGTTCCAATTTGGATTTCTCAATTATTAATTGATTATCAAACATTATATATTTTTTTTAGACTATATCATTTTTATATATACTTTAACATATGATAAATAACATAAAAAAAAGGTGATTCATCACCATTATTATATATAACGTGTATTTCAAATAAGTTAGTAGTTAAAGATTTAATTTTACTATAAAACTAAAAAAATATTGCCATACTTAAACTAATAGAAATATAATAAAAGGAAAAGTTTAGGGGCTAGCAACTTTGTTAAATTCTGACCAGCATGTAACCAGCAAAGAAAAGTGAGCTATTGGATGAAATCTCACATCCATCTCACACCATTAAAACCATCATTGATGGCTATTTGATGGCTACAAATCACAAAATTGCTGGTCCCCTAGCATTCCTCATAATAAAATTCTTGCCCACAAAACAAAAAATATAACCACTAATAGAAAAAAATTACAGAAGATTGGAAACTCCAAACGCGTTGCCTTTCGTGAATTTCATTTCAACTTTGGACTTTTTAATCATTGTCACGATATTTATTTTGGTTGAAAATGATTACTAAATATGCGGGTCGATAAAAAAAGATAAAATGAATATAATTACTTTTTTTACCTTTGTTTTGTTATATTTTTTGCAATTTCCTCCATTTTAAATAATCATTAAAATTCAGCGTTTAAAAAATTAATGCTTTTATTTATATTTTCAAATTAGAAATCTAAATTTAACAGTTGAAATTAAATTTAAAAAAAAAGTCAGCTTAGGTTATCTAACATGTAAAAGGAAAGGGAGAGTACTACATGTACTCCGTAGAAAAAAAACCGATGACAACAAGAGTAAAAGTTATGTGTATACAAAAAACAGTGTGAAAAAATTGAAAAATTGACTGATAATTATATTTTGACCAAATTTTAAGATGACAGTTATAGTTATCATTGTTTAGTAATTGGAATAAGATGAAAAAGTGAAAATTGGGTACCAAACTCTCTTATTCCCTTTATACATTGTTATAGAAATGGTTTGAGAAAGAAAAAATTGAACAAAGTCAATATTTAATAGATTTTTATAATTTGCAAAAATTATTATACCATAATTAGTTGTAGTTGGTTTTATATTAAATAAAAAGATAAACTTAACCATAAGAAACCACTTCAACTAAATTATTGTTGCAGATATTTTTTTTATTTAGATATATTTTTAAAAAATAAAAATAAAATAGTTCATCAGAAATAATATTTTTTTTAAATTAAATTTACACATAATTCCATTTCTCTTCAAATTATTATCATACTATTTTAATCATAGTTATGAAAACCGAATCGGACCGGCCAGTTCAACTGAGTTAACCAGAAACCGATCACTAGAACGGTTCGATTCGTCTCAAAAATTGTATAACAAAAAATCGGTAAAAAAATGGTCGAATCGGTGAACCGATCAATTTTTTTAGGTCTTCCAGTTTGATAAATACCCCAAAATGGTGCCATTTTGATTTTTATAAAAAAATCCCAAACTTATTGGACTACCCGAAAGCTCCCCATCTTTCCCAGGCCCCGACTCACCTCCTCCCCTCTCTGAAAATTAAAAGGACAAACAAAAAACCCTAGCCCCCTATTCCCGTACCGCAGCCACCGTAGCCACTGCAGCCCCCACAGTCCCGCAGCACCGCGTCGTTGTCATCGCCGAGCGCTCTCTCTCTGTGTTCGTCGGCATCGTCTGGACATCGGAAGCAGGGTTGAAGATTCCTCACTGTCGCCGTTGTTGAGCTCTCTCTTCTCCTCACCATCACCGCCAAGCTCTCTCTTCTCCTCGTCGTCGCCATCGAGCTCTCTCTTCTCCTCGCCGTTGCCATCGAGCTCTCTCTTTGTCGCCGTCAAGCTCGCTCTCTGTCTCTCTGTCCCTTCCTCTGGTTAGCTTAAACACTGCTTCTTGAGTTTGTTTTTTCTTGTTTTGTTGATCTGTTGTTAATAATACTGAATTACTGATTGAGTTACTGGGGTAGTTCACTGATATTGAGTTGCTGAGATTTTGTTAATTTCTGATTATTCTGAGTTGCTGAGATTGCCAGAATAATATTGTTGATTGTTTTTCTGATGTCTTTCTGTCTCTTCCTCTGGTTATCATTCAGCATTAAGCACTGTTTGTTGAATTTAATTTTGACTTTTTTCTTGTTTTGTTCTATTGATTTGTTGTTAATAATAATGTTTGAGTTGCTGGGTTAGGTTACGGATTCTGAATGGTTGAGATTTGTTAATTTTGTTAATTTTTATATGCTATTGTGAACATGTTTTTTAGTTGTATATTTTTTTCGGTTAAAAATTTAATTTATCAAGGGGCGTTTATTATGATTTAGACTGAAATTAGAAAAAGTATAAAACGAGGTTTGAAATAGTACATACATGAGATGCAGAAAAACAATGTTACTTACCTGGTTGAAGATCCATATAACTGGCTATTGGTGTGAAAATTAAGGCCTTTAAAAAACTGAAAAACAAAAAAAAATTCATCGTGTGAAATCAAAACAATTTAATTTGAAACAGTTCAAAGTAGCAGATAAATAAGTCTTTAGAGAGAAACACAAAAAGAGGAGAACCAGATAGGTGAGTGATGCTTCAGAAATAATTTGTGCTGAACTTGTGTAAACTGATTTTATTGCTTATCAGTAAAGTTTATTTAATTGAAATGGCACGTTTATATACCTTTGAGAAGCACAGATTTTTATAACTGATTAGTTCAACAAACATTTGAAATTAAACCGATATTCTCTACTTTTTTGTTAACCTAACAGTTTAAGTCCATATAAAATATGAAAGTGGTTCAATTTAATTTTTTAAAGAAGCAATACTTAACCTGTTTAAGTTAATCCCGTAACTTCGTAACAGATTTGGGGCGACAATAAAAGAACAGGGATACATTGCATAATACAAATTTAAGGTGATTTGAAAATACAAAAAAAATATTTGAAATGATTAATGTTAAATCCACAGGTTAAATATTGTTGTGATCTCCTCCTAATTCTAAGCATTTTCTGTTTTTTCCATACGCCCCAACTTTTCTATAACTCTCAAACTCTCACATAAGCTGCACGTCATTCTCATCAGGTGAGAGACTTCTCCCTTTCAAACCCTTACATGAGTTAAACCCTTTCTCTTTGAGAGTTTTTTCCGTTGCATGTTAAATATAAGATTGTCATTATATATGTTCTCAAGCTTCATGCATTTTGGTACACAGTACAACTAAGGAGTCAGAGATCCCTTTCACTGTGCTGCACAAAACATCCACTTCTTAAAACTTGTCCACATCCATCAATAGGAAACTGAGACCAACCAAGTAAATATAGGATTTGAAATTTAATCTCCAAAGTTAAGGTACTTTTTTGTTCTTCTTTTCTTTACGTTATTTTATTTTTCTTTTACATATCATTCAGTAGTAAATAATGTATAGTATCCAAATTACTCTATGAACCTCACGTGTTACATTTCTGAATTGTTAAACTTTTTTTTAAGATAAAAAATTCTCTTTTTTTAATCCTTAACTTGTATTAATCTCATTTACTGCTTTTTGGGTTTATTATGACTTCTATTAATCTCATATTAATTCGACTTTTCATATGCTACGAATGACAAGAGAATTGATTTCTGTTCATGTGTTGATGTCTACGGGTTTTTTTTTAAATAATTTACTTTGTTTAGTTCTTTTATTTGTTTTAATTATGCAAAGGGGACCGTATTCGATAATTTAGTTTACTTGATTTTGCTCTCTCGCAGAACAACTAAGTTCTCGTGACTTTTGTGTGTTCTATTGATCTTTATCTTTGTACAATCTTTATTACAGAATGACTTCATTTTACTTTACTTAGTTACTTGTACAAGCATTTGTTTCTCACCCACTAATAATGCAAAGTCACCCCATCTTTTTTGTTTTTCTATGCATTCATCATTTTTTTTTGCTTTTATATTTTAATGTGATATCAGGAGTGTAACAATGAAAAATAGTCAAAGCACACACCCATATACATATATATAGAGGAAAGAATGTAAAGTCATGTATAGTTAGTTCCAAGAAGATTATAATGCATGAGAGTAGTTAGTGCCAACTAGCATATGCAAGGATCGAGCTGATGAAATAATCTAATTCCACAAAAACATACATGTGTATACATATTATACCCCTTACATTTTATATTCAACATCTCTTTCTCATTTACATTTGTTCTGTTATTTGTTCATAGAAAAAGTGTAAACAGAACGCTTTAAATCAGAGCAAGCAACTTTATACACATACTGAGGGCTCCAAAATATTGGCAAGAAAAAAAGACGAAGTGGTAATAAGTAATTATTTGCATTAAGATTTTGATTAATCTTCTTGAATATGTTGTTGTTGTTTACGTAATTATGTCGATATCAATGATATAGGAGAAAGAGCAAGGAAGGCCCGTTGGTAGAGGAGAGTTGTTTATCATGACTCATAAGAAAAAAAATGGCTCGTATATCCATCCCGATGCGCGTGTTGTTAGTGTAAGTCATGTTTGAAAATTTCAAGCAACTTAGCTTACTGTATATATCGTGCTACTGTTAACTCATGTCTTTCCAATGTGTTGTATATTTGTAGGAAACAATTGCGAATGTTGAGAGCCAGGATGAATCCTCTGAGCACCTTTCACAAAATGATTCGCTAGCACAAGTTCTCGAAAAGGAGCAACCAGGACGAGTTCGTGCCCTAGGTGCTGGACCATGTCCCACCCAACTCTTTGGTAACGCTGCTGGACAACCGTCGGGTTCTGCAGAGCCCAATGAAGAGTATGAGAGGAGGATTGCAGAATTGACGGCTAAGCTAGAAGAAGAGCAGGCAAAGAGGCAGTCGATACATAAGGTCTTGGGATATCTAGTCCAACAGCAAGGAGGCAATTTGCCAGCTGAGGTTGCTGCAGAGCTGACTTTTTTGGGCAGTATACCGGACTCGTTACGTGCAGGGCCATCTTCATCTGGTAATCACGACCTGCAACAAAAATTTTGAATTTCAATCAATGTTCTTAGATACTTTTGCATTTAAGTTGGTTTAGTGCTTTATGCTTATTTTCTTCAAGTTAAGCATTCCTACTTTATTTTGGATGATGTTATGACAATCTAATTATATATGTTATGTTTGCATATATTTAATTTGGTTTGCTATGTTATTTGGCTATTTTACTTGGTTGTAATTTTTTTAAATTAATTGAAAATAAAAAATTAAAGTTTAATAAACCGGCATCGTTTTCAAATCACTGGCATTTAGCGGCGGTTGCAAACTGCCACAAAATTAGAAATATCATTTTTCATCCTCATACTGCAGTGGGTAAGAACCGCCACAAAATCAGTTCACATTTCGCGGCGGTTATTCTAGCGGTTGAAAAAAATCGCCGCTAACCGTTTGCCCGCGCCCCATCTTCTGGCGTTTAATTAACCGTCACGAAATATTTTGCGGCGGTTCAAAACCGCCGTAAAACAGCTCCAGAAACCGCCGCAAAGTGCCGGAATTGTTGTAGTATTTTAATTTATTGTTAACCAAGAGAGTTCAGAGTATTTTAGTGTCTTTTGAGCAAGTTAGCACAAACTCCAGAAATGCATGCATATTTAGTTAGTATAAAATAAACACTAAAAGTTTTTTATGTGGATACTATTCATATGGGTATCATATTATTTTATGATATATTATTTAAGTGGGAGTATGTATTTAAATGCTTATATGATTTAAACAAATTTAGAATATTGATATTTCTGCAGAAATGAAATATTTAATTTTGTTTTTATTCTGACTCATAATCTCATAAAGTTTATTAAAATTGGACTAGTTACAAAATAGACATGCATGAGTTTATTTTTTCATGTAATTTTTGAATTTTCCCATCCAAATTTGATCTATGTCATTGAGTATATTAGTATGGTGATCATCGTGGTTTCGTCGTGACACTAATGTGACAAAGTTGTGGTAATTCCATAACTAATATATGAGATGGAGTAAATTGTTAAAGTAATTAGGGAAATAACACTTAGATACGCATATAATGTTTATAAGATGTGATTATCTCAAGAAAATATATATGTATAACTCAAGTGGGAGATTGTTAAGAAATTATTATTTTCTATTCTATTTATGGGCAATACATATATTAATTATAAGGGATAAGTATGATTTTGGTCCCTAACGTAGGGGCAAAAAATTTATTTCGTCCCTCGCCTTTTTTTCACAACAAAAAGGTCCCTTAGGTTCCGGTTTGTTTTAAAATCGTCCTTTGCCCCCAAAAATAAATTTTTAATACAAAAATGCTCTTGATGGTTGGTATTACTTCCCGCGAGATCAATTTTCCTTTCCCAAGCAACGCTTTGTCTGAGAACAGGACTCCTGAGTGAAACGTTTGTGTGAAACAATTGTGCGAAACCCTTGGAAGGCCTTCCTGCGACGTCCGGCGTTGGTAGCTTGAGAGAGGTTGCCGGAAAACTTCCTGGGTTGTTAACTTGGCTTCGTTCCAACAAAAATCCCTTGGCAAGGTAAGCATTATGTGAATGTAATTTATCATTTCGTAATGTGGATTGTGCGAAGGTGTGTGGAAGGGTAGGGTTTGAACTGATTGTAGTTGTTGTTGTTCATAGTTGGTTGCCTAATTCCCTGTGATGATTAATAGGGTTTTTCGGGAAGGAGATGGCGCTCTTCAACATGCGGGTGTACCATGGTGGATTATTTGGATATAAAAATGGTGTGCTCAAGTACTTGAAGGGTCAATCTACAGTTGTGGAGGACATTGACGGCGATCGGTGGAGTGTGTTTGAGGCATACGAGGAACTGAGACAGCTTGGATACCTGAAATCCAACATTTCTGCGTTATGGTACAAAGACCCAACTGAGGATGATTATGAGCGTCACTTGAAGCTGTTGGGAGGTGACACAGAGGCAATTGAAATGTGTACCATAGCAGGGAGGAGAGGCTTTGTTGATCTGTTTGTGGTGCATGAGGTTGAGGATGCCGAGGGATTTTCGGAGGTGGGTTTTCTGGACGTGGGGGAGAAACGGTAGGTGGCCAGAATGAGAAACCCTTAGGTGGTGGTATGGATTTAGTGGTATTCGAAGGCAATATAGATAACAGTGATGGAGCTAGGGTTGCTGGTCAACAAGAATGCCAGAATAAGGATGGTGGAGTGGAATTAGGCCAAGAGGGACATGAGGCGGTTAGTGATGATGTTAGCAGTGGCGAAAACAGTGATGACCCAACATACTTGCCATCTGATAAAGAGGAAAACAGTATGGAAGACATCCACTTCACTGACAGTGATGAGGTGTACGACTATGAAAGTGGATTCGGTGAAGATAATGCTGTGCCGAAGGACTGTAATGTGGAAAAGGGCAAAAAGGTTGTTACAAGTGATTTGGATGATGAGGATGCAGTTGACGGTGATGAATTAGAGCAGGACCATGTAATAGGGATAGATGCTGATGATGGGGAGGATCTTGCTGAGGAGGGGGGGCAGAGGTTTCCTGTGCATAAGACACAAAAGGAGATGGGAAAGTACCAATGGAAGGTGGGCACATTGTATGAATCTCGGCAGGAGTTCAAGGATACGGTGGTGGCCTATGCAGTCAACACAGCTAGGAACATTAAGTTCAAGAAGTGCAACTTGGTGAGGGTTCGAGCTATTTGTCAGAAAGGCTGCCCATTTTGGTTATATGCACACAGGGTCGGTGAGGAGTTCACTTGGCAACTAAGAAGCATGAATCTCCAACATACCTGCATGCAGACACACAGGATTGGGATTATGCACAGCAAATGGTTGGGTAGCCAGTTTAAGAAGAAAGTTGAATCCAATCCAAAGATCAAGGTGAAGGAGCTGGTTGCAAAGGCTCACAAAAAATGGAACCTGACCGTTACCAAGGCAATGGCAGCTAAGACAAAACAGGAGGCTTTTAGTCAGATACAGGGCGCCTTTAGGGAGCAGTACAAGCGAATAAACGACTACTGCCATGAACTCCTAAGAACAAACCCAGGTTCCACAGTGATTCTGAAGGTTATTAGATCACTAGATTTTGCTCAAGAGAGACAGAACGCAGAACTGATGAACTATTGTGTTTTTCAAAGAATGTATGTATGCTTTGATGCTTGCAAGAAAAGTTTTCAACACTGCAGAAGGTTCATTGGGCTGGACGGTTGCTTCTTGAAAACCCCCCAAGGTGGACAACTGTTGACTGCAGTCGGAAGAGACCCAAATGACCAGATTCTTCCAATTGCGTATGCGGTTGTGGAGGTGGAGACTAAGGACTCTTGGGTCTGGTTTCTGCGTCACCTGTCTGATAACTTAGGCCCATACAACCTTGCAAAGTGCACGTTTATGTCTGATCAGCAAAAGGTAACTCACCATATATCAGCAATGCAACTTGTCCTTGTATACATTTATATATGAACTAATAGTTTGAAATCTTACCTTCTGTAAACAGGGCTTATTGTCGGCGTTTGAAGAGGTCATTCCAGGGGTGGATAACAGGTTCTGTGTCAGGCATCTCTACAGCAACTTCAGGAAGAAGTTTCCTGGTTTAGAGCTAAAGAACAAGATGTGGAGGTGTGCTAAAGCAAGTCATTGGCAGAGCTGGGAGAAGGAGATGAAAAATTTGCGAGTTCTGAATGAGGGAGCATTTAGACATCTCAATGGCATTCCACCAAGGTTCTGGTCAAGATCCAGGTTTACCTTCCTATCTAAATGTGACAGTCTTGTTAATAACATGAGTGAGAGTTTCAATGCTGTGTTAGTAGAAGCAAGAGAGAAACTAATTGTGAGCATGTTAGAGGATATTAGGGTTTATATGATGACTAGATGGGCTGCAAATAGGGAAAGGGTTCTTAATTATCCAGAAAACATTATGCCAATGATTACCAAGAAATTAGAGAAACGGGCAAGCTTAGCTAGGGACTGGAGGCCTTACTGGTCATCTGCTAGCAACTACGAGGTTATGTGTGGTCTAGATAAGTATGTTGTGGATCTGGCTGCTGGTGAATGTTCTTGCAGGACTTGGCAAATGAGTGGAATTCCTTGTCCTCATGCCATCAGCTGCATCACCTTCAAGGGCCTTAATTTGGAGTCATATGTGGCTGACTGCTACAAGAAAGAGGCCTACATCAAGTGCTACCAGGAGGTGATACACCCTGTAAACGACCCGGAGCTATAGGAGAGGACTCAATATGATGATGTCATCCCACCTCCATACAGGAGGCTAAGCCACAGACCGGTGAAGAAGAGGAAAAGAGGGGCTGCAGATGAAGATAATAGAAGCCAGACTCATCTGTCACGGAGGGGAGAAGTCCAGAGATGCTTCAACTGTGGTGGAGTTGGACACAAGAAGAACGGCTGCAGCCAGCCTAAGAAGAGGGTAAGAGGGTATGTGATATGCTATTCTAGGGTTCAACTACCATTATGATTGTCAACTATATAATTTTACTGCTATATGATATGTGTGTAACTTTCTATATGATTTTCATAACTATTGTAGGCCCAAAGTTCAACCAAAAAAGCTAAGAAGAATGCACCTAAGCTGGCACCTGGTCAGACAGCTTGGGGAGGGAGAAAGAGGAATACTGCATCATCACCAACCAATCTGCCAGCATCCCATACCAGGAAAACCCCCCCCCACAAGGCCCAAGAAACATGAAGCCCGGCCCACCACAGAAGCACCTCAGCCCAAGAAAGCTTCCACCAAGCCCAAGAAAGCATCCACTCAGCCCAACATCCTGGCCCAGACCAAGAACAAGGCTGCATCTTCTGCAACCTCCACCAGCAACAAACAGCCTCCTAGCCAGCCATCTGTGAGGAAGAGGCCCTTTTCTATCATTCAATGCAGTGCACCTCATCTACCCCTGCAGAAGCTGAGGTTGATGGCCAAGTTACCCCCATCTCAGTGGGAAAATCTTTAGCATTTGAGTGTGAAATCTTTTGTGACTCTTGTGTTAATGTTTTGCAAGTAGTGTTTTTAATTTTGGTATTGGCTATTTACATTAAGAACATTACCTTAGTTACATTGGTTTGAGTACTGTATTTTGGTATTGGCTATTTACATTAAGAACATTACCTTAGTTACATTGGTTTGAGTACTGTATTTTGGTATTAAGTGCCTGAGGACACTTGAAGTGTTGCTTCTCTGTTTTTTGGTACTAGGCATGTGGAGGCAAACATAAAATATTTGTGTATGTTTTAACTAGTCATCAAATGAAATATTCCATTACTAATTACTGAATTTTCAGATCTTCTATTGAATGCTTTTCTGCTTTGCTCATAAACTACTTTTACATTACAAAATAACACAACTCCACCATTAAAGAAGGTGACAATTTGGGCAATATTAAACAACACTTTTCTTCATTAATTCAAACAGTTTCAAAGATGCTACAAACCTATACCACTGTAACATCACAGAATACCCTCAAACTCTACCCACACAACACAGGAAACCTCATAACATTCCCTACCAAATCATCTATAACCTAAATGCATTCCATTAGGGTGCTTCAAGTTGTAATGATTCTGCAGGAATAAGAACAAAAAGCCCACCCACCCAGCAAAACATAGAGCAGCCACAACCCAAAGCTTCGTCTCCAACTCCTTCAATCTTGCCTTTAATTTCGTTATCTTCCTCCTATTTCTTGCAAATTCAACCTCTTGCTGAACACCTCCAGGTTCCGGATCTGCCCATCTGAAGAAATCACACACATCCTGAACCTAATAGGAGCAACAGAAACATATGAAGAAATCCCAAATTCTCAGACCCACATTAGCAAAATAGGAAGAACACTTTACCTCATAGTATACACAACCCCAAAATCTTCGTCCAGGGTTATCCTTCGTCGATGATGTTTGCAAAATCGGCTTCTCACCATGGCCACAGAGCAACTCCTTTGCATCTGAACGAAAACGTGAGGCTCTTGAGCTCTGGGAAGCCATGGACGCCACTGTCTCCTGAACCCTAGCCGTCGACCTTCAGCAGTAGCTCCCGTCGTTATTCCTGCCTCCCCTGCACTTCACATTCATTCAATTTCTTGATTTAATCCTTCTATTATTATTTATTTATATTAATTAACGTTTCCCATATCCGTTAAAACGGTCGTAAATAAACCTAACGACCACAGGGGTAAAATTGTCCGAGGGACGATTTTAAAACAAACCGGAACCTAAGGGACCTTTTTGTTGCAAAAAAAAGGCGAGGGACGAAATAAATTTTTGGCCTCTACGTTAGGGACCAAAATCATACTTAACCCTAATTATAATTACAAATTAAGATATTTTATATTATATGATTTATATATAATGTTGATCTCATTTATTATCATAAATGCTGAATTGAATAAGTAATTATTACTTTTGATTTGAAATTAAATGAGAATAAAATTAGAGATACTATTTTATTTGGGTTTTAGAATTTAATGATTGTCACACTCAAATATAAATAGTAACGTCAGAATTTTGGTTTCTAACATATCAAATCCGCCTCTGTAGCTCTTTTTTCATTAAAGGAGTTGCGATTCAGTTAGGGCTGGCAATGGGTAGGGTAGGGTAGGGTTTGGACTCTACCCTAACCCTACCCGCGGGTTGAAAATTTTATTAAAACTCTACCTTACCCTACCCGCGGGTTAAGAATCTCTCGACCCTAACCCTACCCGCACCCTAAAATTCTAAACCCTACCCTACCCTACCCTACCCTACCCGCAGAAATATCAAATTTTTTCAAAGTAAATATAAAATTCAATTATTTCGAATTTTATACGTATTAATAACATAAAAAATAAAAAATTAATGCTCTAAATTACTAAATTAACTAACTAGTTTAGTGGTTGTTCACTTATTATAAGTTATTACATAAGAGAGGTTGTGGGTTCAATTCTCACTTCCTTCACTATATAGAGAGATTTTTATAAAATATGTGTTATATATGAGGTGCGGGTAGGGTAGGGTAGGGTACACCCTAAACCCGTACCCTACCCTACCCGCAGGCATACCCAGACCGTACCCTACCCTACCCGAACGAGTTGGACCGGGTTGGATACCCGCGGATAGGGTATGAATTGCCAGCCCTAGATTCAGTCTTATTAGAGATATAGATGCGAGCTTTATATTATACAAATGACATTGTGTTTGACTTTTGGATTGCTAAATTCTTCTTTGTTCAGTACCCATATCTATTGTATTGTATGAATTGGTTAATAAGTGTGGTTTTATACTTGTCCAAGTTAATGTTCCTTATATATGAGGATGGAATCCCACTTTATTAACATATTTGTAGTAAAATTGGTATATTTCTTTAAGGGATTCAAACAGCATCTCTATTTTTAAAATCTCCTCATCGAAAATGGTTAAATGAATAGTGACCTAGAAAAGTAATATATACATATATATGTATAGTGCCATCGTGACGATATTTACATATGTTCATACGAATATATTAAATAAGAGTAAAGTATCGTTTTTGTCCTCAATGTTTGGAGTAAGTCTCAAAGTTGTCCCTAACATTTGAATCGTCCTATTAAGTCCCTAACGTTTCAAAATTGACTTAATGTTGTCCTGCCATTAGGAATCTGTTAACGGAATTGATGGCGGGACAAAATTGAGACGATTTTGAGACGTTAGGGGCTTAAATAGGACGAAAACGTTGGGGACAAAAACGATACATAGAAATAAATTTTAACTTTATCCTTCACTAATATTAATCTTTTATGGTACATTGTTATTTAATTATTTTTTAATCACATTGAAGTAAATTATACTTAATTACATTACTTTGATTCTAAATAAATTTTTTTATAATTTTACTCTTAAAAATTTTTACTCATCATGAAATGTTTGTAAAATGACTAGAATCACATTATTTTATTGTATATGTATCATTTTTTTCCCACAAATTTATGTACTAGTCATTCTACAAATATTTTATGATGAGTAAAAATTTTTAAGAGTAAAATTATCAAAAAAATTTATTCAGAATAAAATTAATGTGATTAAGTATAATTTACTTAAATGTGATTGAAAAATAATTGAACAACTATGTACCGTAAAAAATTGATATTATTGAAGGATAAAATTAAAATTTATTTCTATGTATCGTTTTTGTTTCCAACGTGTTCGTCCTATTTAAGTTCCTAATGTTTCAAAATCGTCTTAATTTTGTCCCGCCGTCAATTTCGTTAACAGATTCCTAACGGCAGGATAACATTAAGTCAATTTTGAAACGTTAGGGACTTAAATAGGATGATTCAAATGTTAGAGATAAATTTAATACTTATTCCAAACGTTGAGGACAAAAATAATACTTTACTCTATTAAATAATAACTTATTAATTAGGATGCAAGAACTATTTTTTGTGAGTAAAGTTTAAGATAAAAAACTAATGAAAAGAAGCAGAAGAATACATAAAAAGTTATAAGAGAAAATGCCAACTATTTCAGTCGTGCACTCAGGTTATGTAATAGAGTTGCTTAATAGAGTTGCTTGAACCACTATAAATATTTACATTATATGTATCAATATGGGCAACAAATGAATCAATTTTTTCTAACGATGCATGTTCAAGTCTAACTCAAATATCATGTTGATATCTATGATAGTAAATAAAATTATGCTGAGAATAATATGAAGAAAAGAAAAATTGTAATAAGTTAAAGTTAAAAAAGATTCCAATAAATAATATATTTAAAATATGTACAAATAAATAATATATTAAAAAAATCAAACAATCAAAAAATTAAATAAATTGAAGTGAATAAATTTTCGTGTTCAAATAAGTAATGAAAAATGTCAACTAATAATTAAATGAGATATGACATTTTATTTTTGAATTTTAATTTTTATTTGTATGATTTGTGGATGTGTTCAAAAAAATTTTTGTGTTCGATTGTATTATTTTAGATGTGTTCTAAATTTACGCAATTATTTAATTTTTAAAATCATTTTAAATACCAAACAATCCAAAAATAAAAAAAAATAGAATAAATAAATACTAATGTTTAAATAAATAATGAAAAAATTCAACTAATAATAAAATAAGATATATTTTTAAATTTTAAATTTTATTTGTATGAGTTTGGATGTGTGAAAAAAGTACTGCGTGTAATTAAATAATTTTAGATGTGTTATAATTAAAAGAATAATCAATTCTTATGAAAATGCCATTCACCTCTTACTTGATATTTTGAATTTTTTGGTAGATTCACTCAAATAAATTGGAATATATATCTCTTTATTTGTAGCAACTTTATTATTAGAATTAACTATGACCAACCTATTATTACTATACATGTTGGATTATTATATTCTTTTTCACCCTAAATAAAGTTGCTGATTTTTATGCAAAGTTCTGAAAATTGGTCCGATCATCAAACTATTTTAGTTACTGATTCACTAATTCATTAGTCCAACTGATTTAATCACTACAAGAAAATGAAGTATTTGTAAAAAAAATTTTGTATTAATTTTTAAATTGTTACAAATGGTTGTTTTTTGTAACAAAAATTAGTTATAGTTACAAAATAAGAATGTTTTGTAACAATATGATTTCTTTTGTTACAAAATGTGTTAGTTTTTGTAACGAAATTGTATTTTGTTGCAAAAATTTATAATGTTTTATAACAAAAAATAAAGTTATTGTAAAAGTTCAAAATATTTTATAACAAAAAATTAATTTGTCACAAAATTTAATATTAAATTTTTTTTTGTAACTAAAATAAAAATTATTTCAAGATGTCAAAATTTTTAATTAATTATTAATCAAAGTAATTAGAAAATGGGATTTGATAGTTTAATGTAATAGAGCTAATTAAAACATGAATTTTGACACCAATTTCAAAGAGTTTGGCCAAGATTAGGCCGAACGGACCGAATCAGGCCCAAAAATAGGCCCAAACCCAACCCAACAGCCCAAGTAACTTAAGAAGAAGTATTCTTCTTCCTTCCATTTAGCAAGGAAATGCTGGAAACATGCTCAAGGTGAGGGGAAGGAGACATAACCCTAACACCACAAACAATCCACCATAACTTCTCGCTCCGAGCTCTGATCGCCGCACTGTTTGCGACTACGCGCCCAGCGCATCGAGCTTTACAAAGCCCATAACTTTATTCCAGAGGTAAGCCACCTTTTTCTTTTCAATTTTCTCTTCCCCCATTTCGAATTCAATGTGTAATCATGTTGGATTTTGCTTGAATTCGATGTTTAGGTTCGAATTAACTCGCGGGTATTGCCGAGTTTTGACCCAATTCTTCGTTGGTAAGGTGAGGATAACTCTAACCCTTGTGAGATCTGAATTCAAGTGAGAATTATGTTGATTTAGTAATGTTCATTGGAATTAGATTGAGTTGTGATGTTAATTGAGGCTTGTTGATGGAATTGGTGGTATCGGAAAGCTGGATGTTGGGCTGAGGTAGCTGAGTTTTCTGTTTGGGGTGTAATTTTGGATCCTTGGAATTTGTGGAACGGTGCTAGTTGAGGCATTCCATACATCACGAGTAATCGGTCAAGGTATGATTTAGGTTTCTCATATTTAATATATAATGTTTTGTGAAAACTTAGGCTAGATGACCATAGGATAGGATGAATGCATGTGTATATTAAATTGTTTGGTGCCTTGAGAATGATTGTGAACTAAGTTGGGAGTTAGTTGTTGTTTGACGTTGGGGATGAAAGATAGAATGCTATATAATGCTTTAATGATAGATTGAATAATTGTGATATGAATGTTAATCAATTGATAAATTTTGGGTCGGAGGCCATAAAACTGGGCCGGAGGCCATAAAATTGGGCCGGAGGCCGAAAAAAGGTAAGAAAGGTGAATAATGATCATATAAGCGATGATAATGGTGATATTGACTTTATAATAATGATGTTTGTATGAATGATGATTTATGTATGGCTTGAGTTGAAGAGGGTTAAGAGAGTTGATAATGAGAATTGATTAGGTAAGTTTTGGGATATGAATTGGATAGTGAAATGTGAATTGGTATGATTAGATATTGTCAACAAGGCTTGGAGTTTTAGTATTCAAATATGAGTTATGATTTTGGTGAAATAGAGGTTTGAGTATTTTTGTAAAAAAATTGATTTTTAGGCCGAAATTCGGAGAGCCATAACTTGGCTTCCAAACCCTCAAATGATTTCAAATTTGTTTCATATGAAAATTGGGACTGTGAAGTTTATCTCGTTTGAAGAACAGATAAAAATATATTAAAATTAAAAGGTTATGCGTGTCGAAAGTTTAGTACTAAAAAGGTGAAATTTTGCAATTTAAGCATTTTTCTGATTCTACATAACTCGCGTACGCGAGCCACCACACATGACGCGACCAATCCCTACGGGTTGGGCATCTCGCATACGCGAGGTAGAACATGCGTACGCGAGCAAGGAACTTTAGAAGGTTGCATACATGACCCCTTGCACACGACGCGACCAATCTCTACGGGTTGGGCATCTCGCGTATGCAAGCAAAGTGCTTGTGTACGTGAACCCTCTAGTTTTGGCAATTAAATTTTTGTGATTTAAAGCTACATTTCGAACCTCTAAACCTCTATTTTTGCCCTTTTAGCCTTAGAACATAGAGATAGACTTGGTAATAAGTTAGAGCTAGGAAATAGAGGTAACTTGGAGATGAAGTAAAGGTTGAAAATGATGAGATTAAACTATGAAAAGGAAGGTTACTTGGAAGTAAAAGAAGGTCTAGAGTAACTGAACTGAGATGTTAATGATGAGATTGGGGATGACTATGTGTGGCCGGATTGGTCGAGATGTGTGTGTGTGTGGCCGGAATGGTCGAGATGTGTGTGGGGCTGGAACGGTCGAGATGTGTGTGTGGTCGGAATGGTTGAGAGGGCAAGTTTTGGATGCGATCCTGCTTGCTCGTTAACTTGAAAAATATATTCGGATGGCAAGTCGATGACGGAAGTTTCCTCTCTTGTCGTGATGTGGATGTGGGGAATGTGAAAAGGCACTCTCCTTCATATTGTTTCTCCCACATTCTTCTCTGGTTGCAAGATAGAAAGGCACACTCCTTCGATGTGGAAAGGCACTCTCCTTCGTTTATGATCTTCCTGGAGATGCGCAATCTAGAGACAAATGTCTGGGTTAGCTACCAGATGTGTCGGGTTCTGGCAAAGTAACTGACACGTGAGCTCACGGCCAGTATGATAGACATTCATCATATGCATATGTGTGTTTTGTTTGCTATGCATTAATTGGGAAAGCCTAATTGATTATATTTTGCTAATTGTTGTAATTGTTACTTGAACTACTTGTTTTCTACTTGTGCTTGCCTTATCTGTTTGTTTGTTTATGCGAATTATCGGAGATGGAGGTATGGAGGAAAGGAGGAAAGAATTAGAGTTACGGTTAAGTTAAGTTAGACTTAGATATCCTAGAAGACCACCTTTTATAGCTTTCGTCTTTAAATATTTTAAGTTTTATAATCTGAGTGTCGGCATTCTAGGATTTCCTCTGACATTCTCAGGACCTTATATATTATGTGCGTGGCACCTTTACCATGTTGAGAACCTCTGGTTCTCACCCCATACTGTATTATTGTTTTTCAGATGCAGGTCATGTGGCCCCTCGTTAGGCGTCTGGACTTCTGAAGCGGAGTGATTTCTGGGTTTCATTTTGTCATATAGTTTATGTTTATATGTACTTAATTTTCTCTCCGAATAACGTGTTTATTTTGTTCCTCCCAGAGGTTAAAGGAGAGCTAGGGTTTTACCTATGTATTTGGGATTTTTGGGATATGTGTATATGTATGTAAATATTCTCCGGCCAGCCTTGGCTTCGCAGGCTGAGTTAGTAGCTAGTTATTTTGTATCCTTGACTCTCTATTCTCACTTTCTGTCTATTTATACTTATTATCTTTAGATTTCTTAGCACGCAAGTTATCTCATTTTCTGAGTGTTACGCTTTTAGTTTGCGTTTTTATTTTACCCTTTTTTTTTCAAGGCTCTTAGTTAAATATCTCTTGCACTATATAGATATATATATTAATTTTAGAGGTCGTAATACCTTACTATCTCAGTCTTATGACTTAAGCATAAGATTAAGTGTGGTAGGTGTTACAAAATTGAATTTAATTAATGATGGTTCATAAGTAATTCTTTTAATAATAATAATAAAGTATTGTG
>NC_029794.2:14240347-14262712 GCF_000816755.2 Arachis ipaensis | reverse complement strand
TTCAAAATAATTAAACATTTTAAATATTTAAATTTTTACACTACTTTTATCTATTTTTTAATTCTAATCTTAATCCTAATTCTTAAATTTCTTAACACAAATTTTTGTGAGAGTCTTAATAACTCCTAACTCACCCACACATATTGAGAAGTGAAAAAAAGAAAAGAAAAAAAAAGAGGACAAGAGTGATAGATGATAGAGAAGCGGAAAAGTGAGGGAAAGAAGAAGGGGACCTTAGATGTAAGACTTCGAATTTTTGAAAATTAAATAGTAAGTTATTTATAATTTATAATATTTGTTTATAATTTTAATTTGGTTTTTAATTAATACTCTACAAAACCTTAATTCCCAAATCAAAACCCTAATTTTACCTAACCCTAACCCTAACCCTCACATCTCTTCTCCCCACAGCCGCACACACACGGAAATATGAAAGAAAGAAAGGGAAGAGAGAAAGGGGAAGAGAGTGTGAGCTGCGATGGAAGGAAGTAGAGAAGAGGATAAGGAGTTGTCCCGCGCCGACGTTGCGCCTTACCGTCTGTGAAGCCACGCGTCTTCGTCTCACCGCCGCCGAACGCCTACTGTCGTCCCAGCGTGGCCGTCGAGGAGAAAGAGAGGGCAAGCACAAGGAGGAGGGAGCTACCGTCGCGTCCCATTTCGTGGTCGTTGTGGAGGTCCGCGTCGCCATCGTCATTGCGAGCTGCAACTGCATGTGCCGTCACCGCCGCTGAAGGTCCATCGCCGTCGTCGTTCATTCCAGCCACTATCGCTGTCGTTTATGCCTCCGTTTCGCGCCGTTGTGACTCCCGTCACCGTCAGATCTGTCACTGTCATCAGTTGGTCAGCTTCCTTCACCGTCAGTTGGTCCCTGGAGGTGAGCTTCCTTCAGCCATATTCTTTTTTTTTTCAATTTTATTACTGTAAATCATCACTATACCTTTAATTTTTGATGAAAGTGAATTTGTTGCTGAAATTATAACTGAGCTAATTTTTTTTTGTTGCTGTAAATCATATTTGGAGGTAAATTTTTGTGTTGTTGAAAAATATCACTGAGCCTCGCCTCTCCCCTGTTTGCTGGTTACTGATTTTTCTTATTCTGAGTTATTGATGGTGCTATGGTGTTTCACTGCATTGTTAAGTTTTGTTAATTTTATTGATCCTGATTTCTGAGTTGTTGGTTGCTGCTTTTTCTGATTCTGAGTTATTGATGGTGCTATGGTGCTGATTTTTTTTTATTCTAAACTTGGGCAGAAAAATTGTTTTATAATTAAATAATAAATAAATTATAAATAAACACACTAAAACATAATTATAGTTTAATATGAGCTTTAAAATATCACTTTAAAATGTCTTTCAAATTTAATGTATTACATCAACTAGAATCTAATATAATATTTGATCTCATCAATCATTAACAATTTATCATTCATTAGTCATTATATCACTATTGAACTCATTAAGATAATCACAAAAAAATTTATTGAATATTTGAATTAGCCAAACCAATAATCTAGTCATCTAGTTAATTGAGTTAATTAAATTCATCTATTCCTCCGTTGAATTAAAAACAATGAGTACAAAATGTACAATGTAGTGAAATTCATAATATTAACAGTGAGCAGAGAAAAATGAGCACAACAGTAACCAGAGCTAATCAATAATAATTTAAAGTGATTTATAAACAAAAAATTCATCTAGCAAATTTTATCTAGTATCAATAAAGTCTTTGATAAAATATAGTAGTGAACCCACATCACATGTTCAAAATGAAGTTCCCTTCTATATCAACTTAACTTCTATTAGAAAAATAGCTAAGTCTACAACTGAAAATCACAACCCCACAGTACCATAGTTTCCTTCATACTTTAGATCAGCCATAACAATCTAAGTCAATTAAATTACAAAACAAAATAGTAAAACACAACACACAAATTAAACTTAGTAAAAAACCAATATTCAGTAAAGAACCAAAGCTAATCACAAGATATTCACTAATCAATAAAATCACAATACACAAAACTAGAGCTAATCACAGAAATAGAGCATAAAAAACAAAAAAAATGAAGAACAACTGAACAAGTGGAGAACAAGCGAGCATTGAGCCACTGACCTTCGAAGATGACACTGGCAGACCGTTGATTGACGGACGACATCGACCAGATGACGGCGACACCAAGAAGATGAAGACGAGAGATGGGCCGAGCTTGTGAAAGAAGAGAGCAGGGGTTGAAGAGGATGGACGGACGGCAGCAGTGGCTTGACGGAAGGACGATGGCAATGGCTTGATGAACGGGCAGCGACCGTGGCTCAAAAAGAGGCTATGGTTGGAGAAGGGGGAGTGATTGTGATTCAGAATTTTGCACTTCTGCTCAAGACTGAGAGGAATGAGAGTGAGAGTGAGAGGCATGGTTCAATAAGCCAAATTTAGCAAGAAGGACGACATTTCTTTCAAATCGGCCAATTTTTGGTCTGGTTCAACTGGCCAGTTCACGGCCGATTTAACAATTCTCCACCAATTTTTTGAGCAGCAATTTCAAGAGGTTAATTGGATCGTAATTGCTATAGGTTCACGGTTAGACCGGTCAGACTAGCCAGTCTGATTCCATTTTCAGAACCATGTTTCTATGTTTCTTAAATAATAAAGAAAAAGAAAAAAGACAAAAACAAGTAGTCACGCACATTGCTCCAAAGAATAACAATAATAAAAGAAGTTGAGTCACGTTACTTAATAATGAAGGAATATATTGTCGCCTTTTTACTTATAATTTATGTAAAGACGGTAAGTCAAAGTGACTAATTTGAGAAAGTGAATGCACTGATGGTGACGATGACGGGTTGACGATTAGTACGATGAGTGAAAGAAAATAAAAGATAAAATAAAAATACTACTTTATTTTTTGAGAGAAAGTTAGAGAGATTTTAGTTAATAAAATTTAAATTAAATCTAATTAATAATGTGTTTATTATCTGAAAAATAGAAAAGTCACTCAATTAAATAACCAATTGAATTTGAACCAAGAGATTTTCGTATCCTATAA
Organism: Arachis ipaensis; assembly: GCF_000816755.2. Lineage (NCBI taxonomy): Eukaryota > Viridiplantae > Streptophyta > Magnoliopsida > Fabales > Fabaceae > Arachis > Arachis ipaensis. Next base: position 14,259,674 of record NC_029794.2, on the reverse strand, counting down.
ACATAGTTTGCATGATTTGACGGCTAATGAATTACTACATGCATAAAGTAGGATTTGAACTCGTGACACTTGTTTAAACGAACGAGTGAGTTGACTACTTGACCAACCTAAGTTGGTTACAACATACATAATTATAACAAATAATAACGATTATGATTGCAACAAAAAAAAAAAAGAAGGTAATTGCCATGATCTTTAAAAAAAAAAATGTAACTTACATTTGATGATTTCATTCAACCAAGTGTTGTTTACAAATGAACAATAATGTCAAATTACCTAACAGCAAATCACACAATAAAAATTTTAGAAGGCGAGAGCTTCTAAATTAAAGAGAGAATGATGAGTACTCTATACATATTCATTGTTCATTATTTTTCTGAGATTTTTTGCGGAGTTGTTTCGCCCATTTGAAGCTTATCATAGCCTTACCAAATTTGGCCATACTATTATTATTACTAGACCCATCTTTGCCTTTCTTCTTGTCTTTCTCTGATGATGGAGGAGGGTCTTGGTGTGTATCCCATTGATCAGCCCATGAATCTCCATTATCCATGTTGCTTTTGCAATTTGGGGCACCTTGGATTAGAGACAATTTTCAATGAGCAAACTCTCTTCAAATGTATCTTTACTTCCTATATATATAACTCTTGAAGGATGTTCATCTTTTCCTTTCTTTCAAATCAATGAATATTTCTTGTGACAAGTTTAGTTAAGCTAGGTGGCTTCATTTGTGATGACAAATGTATCTAAATTCTAAATTAAACCTAATGCCTTTACAAATAACCTTTATCTTAATTATGGATATCTCTGAAAACTGTAATTGTGGTAGAATTTATAACCTTTGTTTTTTTAACAAGGTGATTTTAATAATGTACGACATTTTTTTTTCTATCTTAAGTCTTATGACTAATAATACCCTATTGACTAAGTCTTCATGCAACGTATAGGCTAAACAAATAGATCAATGTTGTGGCTAATTTTTTTTTATATTGGATCAGTATGGGTGATTTACTGATTTACGTTAATATTATTATGTTTACTTGTTTAGTATATTATGTTAATATATATGAGAGTAATTAGTCTCAGAAGAAATCCTAAGTAACGATTTCGAATTGGACAAAAACACTAAAAAAAATGTCCAAAAATCGTATGATTTCAAATACAACAAAATACTAAAAAAGTTGTCAAGAAATCGTATGTTACTATTTGTAATAAGAAATCGTAATTATCAATTTCTTTAGAAGAGAATGATAATATTTTAAGAATTTTTTTCTAATAATAATAATAATAATAATAATAAAGTATGAGATACACATTCTTTAATGAAAATTTAAATTACATTTCACATCTTTTTTTCTTCTCCTTCCTCTGTTCTCTCATCATCACTTGTACCTTTACTTTGTGTGTTTTTAGTTTGGTTTTTATTTTCTGAATTTTTATCTTCAATAAATTTTTGTATTATGGTGTATTTTTTTTTTGTAATGTCTTATTTTTCACTTTTATAGGTGGTTCGAGTACAGTGATATATATCTATCAAATTAGAAGAAAGATATATTGATTAGGATTGTCTTTTGTTCATATAAATATTTTAATTAAGAAAAGAGCTCAAATTTATTTGGATAAAAAAATAGATGAAAAGTTCTGCATTCATGTATTTTTTACATGGTTGTTAATCAAGTAATTTCTTCCACATGTGCGTCCCCCACCCTTCATTTGTTTGTCATACACGTGCTACATATAACATGCTGCAACCTAAAGTTTTGCTCAATATAAACCTTCTGCTGTAACGTAAACCTCCTCCTCCTTCTTCTTCTTCTTCTTCTCTGCTCGCGTTCTTTCTTATTGATCTGCATTGCCTTCGTCATTCTCCTCTAGTCGCGTTCATCTTCGCGTTTTTTATTTCGATTTGGTTACATTTATCTTCTTCCTATTTTTCTTTGTTTTCTTCTTTGATCTGCACTTCTGAATCGAAACAATAAATGACTCAACTTCAAATCAGGAGAGCGATTTGGATTACTCTTCTGAAACGAATCAAACTGACAAAATTTGGATTATTCAATTTTGAATCGAATTGAATGGAATGCAATTGCTAATTTGAATTGAATTAAATGGATGGAGGTGTATTGAATTGAATTGATAATATGTAAATTGTAGGCAGAGTTATTTGAATTTGATTTTATATAATGGATTATGTTTCGTCTACTCAGTACTATACAATTGTTTCACCATGAGTACTGTATTCAGTTCACCATGAGTATTGTGTTCGGTTCATTCTGCAGAAAGCTGCTTGAATTTGATTTTATATAATGGATTATGTTTTGTTCATTCAATACTATACAATTGTATTGTGTTCGGTTCACCATGAGTACTATGTTCGATTTGCCTTGAGTACTGTGTTCGGTTCACCATGAATACTGTGTTTGGTTCATTCTGCACTATTCAAAACTCTTCTTCTTCACCTTCTACTGCTTCTTCACCAGAGAGAGAAGGAGGAAAAGACAAAAAAATACAGCAGCAACAACAACAAAAGAATGACGATAGGGTTTCAGGGTTTAGGATTTTAGGATTTAGGGTTTATGGGTTCAGGGTTCAGTGTGTTTCAAACTTTCGGTTCGCCCCGTGTATTAATTTTGGTTCACCGTGTTCATGGTTGAGGGTTTAGGGTTTAGGGTTAAAGGTTTTAGGGGGTTTATGGTTTACGGTAGGGTTCATGGTTTAGGGTTTAGGATTTAGGGTTTAGGGTTAAGGGTTTAGCATTCAGGGTTCAGAGTTCAGTGTGCAGGGTTCATGTTCAGGGTTTAGGGTTTATGGTTTAGCGTGCAGGGTTCAGAGTTCAGAGTTCAGGGTTCGGGTTCAGGGTTTAGGGTTTAGGTTTTAGGGTGTAGGGTTTAGGGTTTAGGTTTTAAGGTTTTAGGGATTTAGGGTTTATGGGTTCAGGGTTCAGTGTTTAGGGTTCTGGTTTTAGTATTTAGGGTTTAGGATTTAGAGTTCAGTGTTTATGGGTTCATAATTTTTTGGTAAAAAGGAGAGCGATTTGGATTACTCTTCTAAAATGAATCAAACTGACAAAGTTTGGATTATTCAATTTGAATCGAATTGAATTGAATGCAATTGCTAATTTGAATTGAACTAAATGGACGGAGGTGATTGAATTGAATTGAATTGATAATATATAAATTGTAGGCAGAGTTATTTGAATTTAATTTTATATAATGGATTATGTTTCGTTCACTCAGTACTATACAATTGTTTCATCATAAGTACTGTGTTCGGTCCATTCTGCAGAAAGCTGTTTGAATTTGATTTTATATAATGGATTATATTTCGTTCACTTAATACTATACAATTGTATTGTGTTCGGTTCACCATGAGTATTGTGTTCGGTTCATTCTGCACTATTCAAAACTCTTCTTCTTCACCTTCTACTGCTTCTTCACCAGAGAGAGAAGGAGGAAAAGATAAAAGAATACAGCAGCAATAACAACAAAAGAATGACGATAAGGAGAAAACACGTGAAGAAGAAGGAACGCGAAAAAGGAGGAGAAGGAGGAACGCGAAGAAGAAGAAGACGCTCCGTACATAAACGAGCGTGAAAAGAAGAAGAAGAAGAAGAAGAAGAAGCGCGAGAGAAGAAGAAGAAGCGTGGGGGAGAAGAAGCGTTGGGTAAGAGCGATTTTGTGTGTGTTGGACGTGTGTATTTCACGTTTCATTTAATGGTATTGGATTTTTTTTTTGTTGGGCCAACTTGGTTACATAGTTACATGAATGTGTAGCATCATGAAAAATATATCTCACAATGTTATAGTAACTTTTTTATAAATCTAAAAATGATAGAGATTTAATTTATTGTTATTTTTATTTGTTATGATTTTTTAAAATAAATATTAGATTCATTCTTAATTTTTAGTTCAATATAAAAAATGTCTATTTTTTTAGATTTAAATATAATTTTTCTTTTTATTTGTAAATGGCGTAAGGCTATTTTAAGAATAAATTGATTTTTCCTGAAAAAAAATTCAAGCTGAGTTGCTAAAGTAATGGGAGAAAAAATTAATTTCCCGTCTTTCGGGTTGACAAACAACTGTATTGGTGAAGTGGGCTCAAAATCTAATTATTGCTTAGCAGCTCATCCCGTACTGCAAAATAACTCTATACTTGAATACCAAAAAGGAAAACAAAAACTATATACTTTACCTTTAAGATGAAATTACCACTTCTATCCTCGATTCAGTCAACTGGTGTTGCTAATACCCAACACATAAAGAGTAATTACACAGTCATTACAATTACAATTTCAAGCCTTCCAAGAGGCCCGAGAGACTCTTATCCTATCCTCTTTCTTTTTCTTCTTCATCTTCTAACTTCGTTTCACTCGTCACACTCTTCACCCTCAATTTTCCAATTTCAGAAACCCTTCAATTTCAATAACACAATGGCAACTACAATTTCAACTCTCACCCTTCGTTTCCCTTCATCCTCTTCCCCCTCTTATCCTACACCCTCCTCTTATCCTGCGCTCACGAAACCTTCCGTCCACTTCCGTTTCCACAACAACCACCGCTCGCTCTCCCACCGCACCACTCACCTCCGCCCCCTAGCCGCCGTCGCCGTACCTGAGAACATCGAGGAGCTTGGCACCAAGATCTCCGGCCTCACCCTGGAAGAGGCCAAGGTCCTCGTCGACTACCTCCAGGACAAGCTCGGCGTCTCCGCCGCGTCCTTCGCCCCCGCTGCTGTCGTTGCCGCACCTGGAGCAGCCGGCGCCGCCGAGGCACCCGCAGCGGTGGAGGAGAAGACGGAGTTCGACGTTGTGATCGAAGAGGTTCCGAGCAACGCGAGAATCGCTGTTATTAAGGCTGTGAGAGGATTGACAACCCTTGCGCTGAAGGAAGCGAAGGAATTGATCGAAGGTTTGCCGAAGAAGTTCAAGGAAGGGGTTTCGAAGGATGAAGCTGATGAAGCAAAGAAGCAGCTTGAAGAAGCTGGTGCCAAAGTTTCCATTGCTTAGGGTTTGTTGTTGCTGTTATATTCTGATTTATTTTTGTGGAATTTTCAGAGAAAACTGTTAATTTTTGTGTAATAGATAATGTTTCTTAGTAAAAAAAAAATGTGTAATTTGATTTTATTGCTTGTCTCTATGGGTTTGGAATCGAATTGAAATTGTAATGAGTTTAAAATGAGGAGCTTTACTTAATTCACTTTTGTTTACGTTGCATTTGAGGTGTTTGTTGAAATGTCTACTTGGGTTTGCACTTGATAGCCGTTTATGGAATTTGGATTGCACTAATTTGATTTATGTTTATTAATTATAGAGAGTAATTTTACTCATGGAACGCTATGGAGTGAATATTAACTCTTAAAGTATATAATAATTTAATAGATGATTCAAGTCGAAGGCATTTGTGTTGTGTATGAAACTATGAATTATTATGAAATGTACCCCCTTAGGATGAGTTGAATATCCTGCATAGACTTTCTCCAACAGTTTCATTTGATAGTGAGTGGAGTGATATGGTTTATCTTATCCTCTGCAGCTCTGCTATATGTGTATCCTATCGTCCAAAGTTGGTTTCTCTATTTATTAAAATGATGTTTTGAAACATCTTAAAAGATCAAGTAATTGTTGTGTAATAGATATGCTTAGTAAATGTTATATTGATTTTTTCCGATAAATTTTGACAATCCAAATAATATTTTACTCTAAATCAGTCATGTTTAATATTTTCAAACATCAATATGAGATGGCAATTTTATTTTTTATTTTTAATAAATAAGAAAGATGTTTTAATTCCAAGCCATGCTCTTGCATAATGACCATTGTTGCATGAATGATACGGCGCAAGAAAAATATGTTTTTGCATGAGTTGGAATTAAAAGATTTATTTATTCATTAAAATATCCATGAGATTATAAAACTCCGCATATAATCAGTTAAAAAGAGAATTAATACTCAGATTAGTCCATAAAATTATACTTGAGTTTCAATTTGATTCCCAAAGTTCAATTTACTCAATTTGATTCTCAAATTTAACATTTGTGACTCAAGCTGATCCTTGATCTTGTTTTTGTCATAAAACTGACGACTAAAGACTTCTTAATGGTTATTTGATGTGTCGCTTGAAACTTTTTGAAACCTTTAAAGCCGTTAGTGATACAAGTGTGATTACCGTCATTCTATCTCAGCAGGCCATTAGTAGTTTTGTGATAAAAATAGAATAAAGAACTAATGTGAGTCACGAATGTTAAATTGGGAATACCAATAAATTAAAACTTAAAAACTAAATTGAAACCCCAATGTAACTTCAGAAATATATCATACTATTAACTCATAAAAAAGATTCACACATCTAAACCATTAAAGTTACATATTTAAAGTCTTTCAAATTACAAGTTTATTTTGTTTTTTGCCTCCTAAAATTTATAATTTTTTGGGTCTTGAGCTAGATCTAGAGTTAATTCACCATCTAATAAATCTGCAGAAGAACTTTGTTATTTTGATCTTTTTGTTTCCACGCGGCATCACGGGAAAGTCTTAACCCAAAACATTGAAATATATGCCTTCGTTTAGCCGTTAGAATTAACCCAATAAGTTATTCACCATCTAATTGAGTTTTTCTTTTTCTCGTCTTTTCTCATCCAACGTCTTGCAGTGTTTTGCTTACTATTTATGAGTGCACTATTTCATAAAACTGCAATAATAATCAAACTACAAATTCTGAAATAAGTAATGCAAATTTGTCTACCCACTCCACTTTAGTGCCACTGTGCCAGTTATTTCTGCTACAACATACAGAAGGGAGTTTTAATACAGAAGTGATTATGTTGACATCCACGTTAGTACCAACATACATCTAAACAATGTGAATAGAAAATTCACAACCACACAGAATCTGAGAAAAAAAAGAAAAACAAGGCACAAAAAGGGGTTCTCTACTCATCCCATTCATCGTTCTTGTAAGATACAAGTGTATCAACCTTGTGAATCTGGATAGACAAAACCAACAAAGTTATCAATAGCCAATAAAGCAAGATCGGGTGCCATGTGTAAATGTAAAATCACCGAATTGCGAATGTCATATTCACCTTGGTGTCAAAGGAATGCAACTTCACCATTTGTGGATTCGCAATAAGTTTTGGATCACTCTCAATCCAAGTGAATGGGACTGCAAGATCCTTGTCAGTGTATGCTAACACATCAAAAACACCTGAAAGATAAAAGATAGTGCAACCATATTGGTCAGTAGAAGAGGAATGTAAAAACATTGGATATTCATAGAGAACTTCAAAATTGCAGAATGTGATTCTTACAAGGTTCATCCAGGCAAGGCAAATAGGTGATGCTTGAAGCAATCTGCCTCATAATTGCTTGTATCTCTCTCATGATTTCTTTGTCACTCTTTTCCCTTGATACACTGAAAGATTAAAAATATAAATCAATTAGGAAGAAGTTTAAGTGCAGGAAAATAGAAAAGGAAATTAAAGGTAGAATAGGATTTTGTTATGCCGGTATTACCCACCCCTTCTCCACAACCTCGCTATCGGTCTCAATGCTGAAGTTCCACCTTTCAAGGACTTCACCGGTGGCCTTGCTCATTATAACAAGGACAATCCTCTGCAACTTTCCAGCTTCAAGCCATTCTTTTCAACATTCATAATTCAGACACAAGCTCAATCATCAGCAATGGGGCAACAATTATATCACAACAGAAACTACTTCACTCTAAAATTAAGTAGGTAACTACTTGTTGAAAGCATTTTACACGATGACCATCAACTTTAAGGCTGAATCAAGTTTAATCAAACCTCATTTCAGTAAAACTTCAAATCAAAATGAATATCGACCTTAAGATTGAATTAAGTTTTATCAAACCCCAGTTCACTACATCAAATCAAAATGAGCATCGACCTTAAGATTGAATTAAGTTTAAGCAATTTCTCATCATCATATGACATCTACCTTAAGATTGAATCAAGTTTAATCAACCCCGATATCGGACGAAGCCAAACCAAAAACGAACATGTAGATCCCCATTCCTTTAAAACCTCACATAGCATGATTAATTCTTTTCCTAAATGACAAGCATAGTTGGCTTAAAAATGATTATAATGATATATGTTTGAACATAAAAAAAAAAAATTAATCCAACAACACGCATAGTTCCAACCACACAACGATTCAATTACTTTTAGGTCACAAATTACCAGAAAGCTGAGCAGTTAAATTGGCTATAAAAGATTTAACACCCTCATCTTCAGTAAGCAACATTGGGAGACCGTATTTCTTCACCTTCACAAAGCTTTCTTCTGGATACACTCCTCGGTTGTAAAGGATGCTGAACAATATTCCCACTCATTAATCTCAAATTATAAAATTCGAAATTTATTCATTTATTTCTAAAGAACACATCCCAAAAACTAGAAATAAAAATTAGTGCCGGCACAGAGGACCAAACCTGTTAGCAGCATATCCTGATAAAAAAAAAAAAAAAAAAAGAACACAAAAGTTAAAAAAAAAAAAAAGAAATGGGAGAAAAAGGAACAAATGGAGGGTGCTTATGAATACCGAAGAACTCGCTAACAATTGCTGCAGAACCACGTAGGGTGATTATGTCTTTGGTAACCGTTCTTGCGGCCATGGCGGAAGTTGAGTCCAATTTGTTTTGAAATGAAGAGCGATAGTTCTGATCGACGATTTGTGTGGAATTGATTTTGGTGAGGAAGAGGAATGGGCGCTTGAAGAAACAGTGATGAGTGTGCAGTTTGAAGTGATTTTGAAAAGCGGAAGGGAAAAAGGGGCCAATAAATTAGGGATTTGAAAGGATTAGAAACTTGTATGGGAAGCGCAGCGTAACGGCTAGTTTATCTTTTTTTTTTGTTGAGTATCATCGTGGGCCTTTGGTGGGCCGTGATATTTTACAACAGCGTTTTGCTTTTTTATGTTAATAACGGTCGATAGGAGAAGTTTGGGAAATATTTTTCTTTGGGCAAACTCTTTGGTCATTATGAGTTTGGTATCAAATTTGTCACTTACTTATTAGAAAAAAAATTTTAAATGTCCTGACAATTATTTCGAAAGAGAATGAGACTCTCAACATAAAAAATATTCTTTTGGCCTATGATTTTTACTTTATGAGACTGATTAGCCCCTCTATCAATATTTTCTTCTTTCTATATTAATGGAATAAGCTTACATGACATGTTAAACTGTTGATTTATATATTAAAAATCAACTAGGATTAACAAATCAGAAATCTCGTTATCCTTTAATCAGAAAGGCAGTGCAAAAGAATGTGCCTCATATTGTAGAAGTCAGAGAGATAGAAGCATCCAAGGCATTACTGACATTTGATACTGTCAAGAATGCAGATGACGCTTTTACTTTTAATTTGAATAGCCTGCTTCAATTTTTTCAGAGCGTTGGGAGATGGGAGGAGTCTGTACGATGTGAATCTAGAAGGGTATGGTTGGAGTGTTATGGGATGCCCATACATGTTTGGTCGTCGGAAACGTTCAAAACATTAGGTGGACTATGGGGCGAGGTGATTCAGTGTGATATAAGATCAGAGGGGGCGAGGTCGTTTAGAGCTGGGCGCATTCAGGTTGATACATGCAACTTCGACGTCATTAGGGAGTGGGTTCACATTTCTGTCGGCGATAGTGGCTTCGATGTCTTCGTGAAAGAGGTGGGGGTGGAGGATCATGGTACAGAGAATTCTGTGGAGGGCCACCACGAATGCATTGAGATCGGTATCTCTGGGACTCCTGGTGGTATTATGCCGAGGGGGGAGACGTTGTGGGATCCGGCGGCGACTCTGATGCCTGCTGCCACGAAGAAGGGGGATTTTGAGGAGGATAGAATAGTAAATTTGGATGTAATTTTGAATGATTCTCGAACGGATTATTTGAATTTGAATGGTGCTAATAAGATAACCGATTATGATTATTGCGCCGAGTTTAATGGAATTGTGGGTTGTAAGGGATATGTGTTGAATGAGGAGACGGAATCGGAAAGGACAATCTCACAAGATCTTGGCACGAGTATAGGTGAGGGGTTTCATAGGGGTACAAGGATATGTGGGTTTAAGAAGAAGTGCTTGGCTTTTGGTTTAACAAAGTCTTATTCTAAGTCCGATGGGCATGAGTTGGGCTTGCAAAAAAATGGCCCAAAACTCAAACAATTAGAGAACGGGCAAAGGAGTGTTTTGGAGGTGGATTGGGCTGCACAGACCCGGATGGTCACCACGCAGATTACCGGGTTACACTATGTGGATGATGGGGTGGTGGGGAGTGCTGCTGAGGAACTTGCGGAGGGCACGCAGGGCACCAATGCGTCCGGTTTGGACGACGGTGGAAGGCAGGTGGTCCCAAGGAACTGCGCTGATGGGGAAGATGGGGTTGTGGGGGAGCGTTGCCGATGAACGGGCGGAGGACACGAGGGGCACCAACGACCCCGATTCGGTCGATGGTGGCAGACCGGTGGTCTTGGCGCGGGGTGTGCGACGGGGTCCAAGGCACTGCGATGATGGGGCTGCCACTAGTACGGGCGACCGAAGGGCTGACCAGGGACCATGTGAAGCTGAGAACCTCAGATCCTGGGAGGCTATTAATGGGTACGAACCTGTGAATAATGATGGCAGCAACAAAGCGAACCTGGTGGAGGAGCGAAATTTGACGAATGGTGACCTTGAGACGGCAAATTTGAGGCCGGCTAATTTGGCGAAGGACGGAAATGGTAACGCTCAAGTTCCTGGTGGGAAGTTGGCAGGGACCGGTGTTAATGAGGCCAGAAGGAAGGAGACAGCGCCCAGGGCAGACACAACGACGGATGGACAACTGCAAGGTGGTGTCAGCAGAAGTAGGACTGCGGTGGCTGATGCTGAGTCTGAAACTGAGGCAGAGCGCTGGAACGAGGTTGATGAGACCATATTCACCAAGCAACAACAAGAAAAGGAAAATGCGGAGGCCTGGACTTTAGCGGTGGAGTCGGGGGCTGTGTTATTAGATGAAGAAGCAGATATAATGGCGATCTTGCAAGCTCAGAACGAAAAAATAGCAGCGAAAAGAAAGCTAGCGAAACAGAAAGAAAAAGCCAGAAGGAGTCGGCCTAAGAATCACAATAAGGTGTGTAAAAATATTTTCAAATGATTTATAGCTGCTGGAATATTAGGGGTTTGAGGGGGGATGGAAAGCTGAGCATGGTTAAAACTTTGAAGAAAAACTATAAATTAAATATGTTAGGTCTGCTTGAAACTAAGAGGGAGGTGATTACTAAATTTGATGTTACTCAAATTTGGGGGTGCAGTAATGTAAGATGGGAGTATGTAGAATCTACTGGGGCCTCTGGAGGTTTGCTATTAATGTGGGATGATGAGTTGTTTAAAGCCAGTAATTGTTATAAAGGGAAAAGATGGTTGTGTATTGAAGGAGTGGTAATGAAAAGCAGGTTTAGGTGTGCTGTTTGCTTGGTGTATGGAGCGCTTATGAGAGAGGAGAAGCGTGAGGTATGGGAGGAGTTGAGTTATATTGTGGGGTTGTGTCAAGTCCCATTATGTTTCTTGGGAGATTTTAATGAGATAGTCCATGTTGAGGAACGCAAAGGGGCGACTAGTCTACCGGTGACCGCGGAAGAGTTTCGGAGCTGGATGCAGGATATGCAGCTAGTAGACTTACCTATTGTTGACAGGAAGTTCACATGGTTCAGGGGTCAATCTTGTAGTCGGATTGACAGGGCGTTGGTCAGCATAGAGTGGGTAGAAGAATATCCAGATATTCGGTTAAAAGGTGGACCAAGAGGGCTGTCTGATCACTGTCCATTGATCTTGGAGGATATAAGGGTTAGGGGAGGTCCAAGACCTTTCAGAAGCCTGGATGCTTGGTTTACACATGAGAGATTTCTGAGATTGGTTAAAAATGAATGGAGGAATTTAGGAGAGGCTCAGTTCACGTGCAAGCTGAAAGCATTAACGGTACCCTTGCGGAAATGGCACAAGGATAACTTTGGGGACATGGATAAGCGGCTGATGATGTTTGAGGAGGAGATTAAGAAGATAGACAATCTGGTTAGTGGAGGTACATATGATGGTACTATGGAGGCTAGGAGGAAGGCATTGGTCAGCGTTTGTGAAAAGTGGTATGTTAGGAAGGAGATCCACTGGAAGCAGATGTCTCGATCGAAACATGCGCGGAACATGGACAAAAATACTAGGTACTTCCACAACATTGCCTCTGCCAGAAGAAGGAATAATAGGATTGATGCTCTGATGATTCATGGATGGCTAGTGAGGAATCAGACTAGAATAAAGGTAGCGATTATAGGGTTTTATAAAGAGCTCTATTGACAGGAGTATGGCCCAAATATTGGTTTTCGGGATGGGTTGGTAAAGCAAATCGATGGAGATACAGCTAGAGGTCTGGAGGTAATGCCGTCTGTGGAGGAAATTAGAGGGGCAGTGTGGGACTGTGAATCTTCTAAGGCCCCGGGTAATGATGGGATATGAACTTCATCAAACAGTGCTGAGAGGAGATTGGAAATGAATTCACTGCAGCTGTAATTGGTTTCTTCCAAAATGCGAAACTACCGACTAATGCGAACGTCACTTGGGTGACGCTAGCTCCGATGTATGTGGGTGCTAAGGAGATTAAGGATTTTCGACCGATCAGTATGGTTGGGTGTGTTTATAAGGTGATATCGAAGATATTGGTGAGCAGAATAAGATCAGTAATGCCGGGTTTGGTGGGGGAGACACAGAGTGCTTTTGTGAAGGGTAGGAAAATTCATGATGGGGCCCTTATCGCATGTGAGACGGTCCACTGGCTTAAGGAACGGAGGAAGAAAGCAGCAATTATTAAGCTAGATTTTCAGAAAGCTTGTGATAGGGTCAGGTGGAGCTTTGTGGCTTTTGTGTTGCAGAAGATGGGATTTGGGCAAAGATGGAGAGATTGGATGAAGGAATGTATAAGCTCAGCCACTATGTCATTGTTGGTTAATGGGTCCCCATCCAAGCCATTCAAAATGGAGAGGGGCCTCAGACAAGGTGACCCACTATCCCCTCTCCTCTTTGTTCTGGTGGTTGACGTGCTGCATCGGATGCTAGGAGAAGCAGTAAGGAACGGGCGAATTGCTCCTTTATTGGTTGGGCGTGATCTTATTTAGTTATCGCATCTTCAATTTGCAGATGATACTATCTTGTTCTGCCCTCCAGATACAGAGACGATAGTGAACTATAAGCGACTGCTACGCTGTTTTGAGCTTATGTCCGGTTTGAGTATCAATTTCGATAAATCTAATCTGATCCCGGTTAACTGTGAGAAGGAGTGGGTGACACATGCTTGTGGTGTTTTGGGATGCAAGGAAGCAGTACTACCTGTTAGATACCTCGGGATATCTCTAGGAGCTAATCCGTGCTTGGTGAAAACTTGGAAACCGATCATAGATAAGGTGGAAGGAAAACTTAGCTTATGGAAAGCAAAGGTTCTGAATAAAGCAGGCAAGCTGGTCTTCATCAAGTCGGTGTTGAATAGTCTTCCGATATATTATCTCAGTCTGTATAAGATGCCAAAAGCAGTTGCAGACAAGCTGATTGCATTACAGAAGAGATTTTTGTGGAGTAATGATGACGGAAACTACGGTATTCCGCTAGTCAAGTGGGAAGTGGTTCACGCACCCAAAAGGGCTAGAGGATTAGGGGTAGGAGATGCCGTACTAAGGAACACAGCGCTTCTGTTTAAGTGGTGGTAGAGATTCTCAAAAGAGGACTGTCCGCTGTGGAAGAAGGTGGTTTGCTCATGTAATAATTTGAGGCCTCATGCAATGCTATCTTCTCAGACATTACATGTCAAGGGGGGCCCGTGGAAAGACATATGTCAATTGAATATTAAAGAACAACAGGTGAAGGAAAAAATGGTAAGTGGGCTGGCGATGGAAGTAGAAAACGGGAGAAGAACACTTTTTTGGGAGGATAATTGGATACAAGGGGGTCCTTTGCAAGTGAGCTTTCCAATACTCTTCTCTGTTTCAAACCAACAGGGATCCGTGATAGAGGACTGTGGGTTTTGGGATGGGCTAGAGTGGATCTGAAAATTCCAGTGGAGGCGAGAGTTGTTCCAATGGGAGTTGAAACTTGTTCACCAACTTCATGAGAGATTATGGCCAGTTAAGTTGTCAACTGGAAAAGAGGATAATGTTGTATGGAAATGTGATAATGCAGGTGTGTTTTCTACTAACTCGTTTTTGCAGGTGTTGCATTCAGAGACTCTTCCTGCGGATATTACGAGCTATAGCTTCACAAGCTCGCTTTGGAGAGGACTAGTTCCTCCGAGAATTGAGCTTTTTACTTGGTTTGTGCTAGTCGGTAGAGTTAATACTAAAGAACGATTAAGCAGATTAGGAGTTATTCCATAGAGTGATATTGTGTGTGTTTTATGTAAAAAAGAGGTGGAATTTGTACAACACCTATTTCTTTCATGTGAGTTTACGTGGCAGGTGTGGTGCGCTTGGCTGAGGTGTTTTGATAGAGAGTGGGTTGTCCCAGGAACCATTAAAGAACTGTTTGAGAGTTGGTCTGGCTGGCCTAACAGAAAACAGGAGAGGAAGATGTGGCTGACTGGGTTCTTTGCAGTGATTTGGAATATTTGGCTGGAACGTAACAACAGGATTTTCAACAATAAAGAAACAGGTGTTGATATCGTCCAAAGAAAGACGTTTTTGAGCTACAAGGAGTGGACTGGTACTGATCCTCTTGGTTGTTGATGGTAATGCCGGAGATGACAGGGGTTCATTTTTGTGTTCTACTTTGTTTGGTATGACTGTTTTAGTTGCTCCACTTTAATGTGTTGAGCTTTCTTTATTTCAAAAAAAAAATTTATTATTATTTTTTATTATTTTTTTAAATATATTAGCTAAATTTATTGTGCAAAACTAAAAAATATTAGTAATTTTTAAATTATTTTTACTTATAAAAATTAAATGGAGGATATATTAGTGATTAACGTGTCACATAAATATATTTTAAAGAGAGATCATTGACAGATGGACTAATCAATATCATGAAGTTAAATATCAATGGTTGAAAATGGTATTTTTTTTGTTCGGGAGCTTTGTAGTCTTTCAAAAAAATTATCAGAGATTGGGTTGGGTATCTATTCTACTTTTTATGCTTTTTTTTTGAAGCACATCAAGCTCAACACATTTAAGTGGAGCAAACATACAAACATAAAAACAAAAAAACAAAAAAACAGATAAACTAATCTCCTGGCATCTCTTGTATTACCCTCAACCACCAATAGGATCCTCACCATTCCACTCAGTGTAGGTGGACAACGTCCTTGTTTGAATGATGTCAATGTTTACTCCTTGATGATTAAAAATTCTGGCATTACGTTCCAACCAGACGTTCCAAATCACTGCAAAGAACGCCGTCATCCACATCTTCTGCCCTTGTCGTCTGTTGGGCATGGCACCCCAACTCTCAAACAGCTCTTTAAGGGTTCCAGGAATCACCCACTCCCTACCAAAGGACCGCAACCAAAAGCACCACAGCTGCCATGTTACCTCACACAGAAGGAATAAGTGCTCAACAGATTCTACCCCCTTGTTACACAAGACACAAATATTATCACCGTTAGTAACAACTCCTAGTCTAGTTAACCTTTCCTTAGTCTTAACTCTACCAACTAGCACAAACCATCCAAAAAGCTCAATTCTTGGGGGTACCCAGCCTCTCCAGAGTGCACTTGTGAAACTATAGCTCGTGATCTCATTTGGCAGCGTCTCTGATTGTATGACCTGCATAAAGGACTTCGTAGAAAAGATACCTTTATTATCAAACTTCCACACAACGTTATCCTCGCTCTCAGATGACAGCTTCACTGGCCCTAACCGCTCATGTAGCTGATGGACAAGTTCTAATTCCCATTGGAATAACTCCCTCCTCCATTGGAAGTTCCAGATCCACTCCATCCCATCCCAGAACCCACAGTCCCCAATGACAGCCCCTTGTTGTCCTGATATAGAGAAGAGTCTTGGAAATCTCTCTTTCAGAGGACCATCCTGAACCCAGTTATCTTCCCAAAACCGAGTTTTCCTACCACTACCTACCTCCATCGCCAGTCCACTAACCAATTTTTCTCGGACCCTTTGCTCTTTGACATTCAGCTGACATATGTCTTTCCAAGGCCCCCCTTTTACCGGTAAAGACTGAGTTGCTAACATGACAGAAGGATTCAACTTGTTGCAAGAGCAAACAATCTTCTTCCACAGCGGACAATCCTCCTTTAAAAAACGCCACCACCACTTAAACAGAAGTGCGGTGTTCCGAAGAACAGCATCCCCAACCCCCAAGCCCCCAACCTTCTTTGGAGCCTGGACCAGCTCCCATTTAACCATCGGCATACCATTGGTTTTGTCCTCCTTGCACCATAGAAAGTTCCTTTGCAATGCAATCAGCTTGTCCGCCACTGCCTGCGGCATCTTATACAAACTCAGGTAATACATGGGTAGGCTATTCAGTACTGATTTGATGAGGACAAGCTTCCCTGCTTTATTCAACACCTTTGCTTTCCATAAACTGAGCTTCTTTTCTACCTTATCTATAATTGGTTTCCACGTCTTCACCAGGCGCGGATTTGCCCCTAAGAAAATCCCAAGGTATCTAACCGGTAGATCAGCTTGCTGGCACCCCAGTAGGCCACACGCCTAGTCAATCCACTCTTGCTCGCAGTTCAGTGAGATCAAACTCGACTTATCAAAATTAATGCTCAGCCCAAACATCAGCTCAAAACTCCGCAGCAGCCTCTTGTAATTTACGATTGTTTCCATCTCTGGCGGGCAGAACAAGATCGTGTCATCTGCAAATTGAAGATGTGACAGTTCAATATGATCTCCTCCAACCAACAGTGGAGCAATCCGCCCGTTCCTGATGGCTACCCCCAACATCCTATGCAGAACATCCACCACAAGTACAAACAGCAGTGGCGAAAGTGGGTCTTCTTGTCTTAGTCCCCTTTCCATCTTGAACGGCTTTGAAGGTATCCCATTTACCAGGATGGACATAGCAGCTGTAGTAACACACTCCTTCACCCAATTCCTCCACCGTAGGCCGAATCCCATCTTCTGTTGCACAATATCTACAAAACTCCATCTCACTCTATCATAAGCCTTCTGAAAATCCAGCTTGATGATAGCCGCTTTCTTTTTCCGTGCCTTCAGCCAATGAACTGTCTCACAGGCTATGAGTGCGCCATCATGAATCTTCCTACCTTTTACAAATGCTGTCTGAGTCTCACCCACCAACCTTGGCATAACAGACCTCATCCTCCTCACCAACACCTTGGAGATCACTTTATACATACACCCCACCATACTAATTGGCCGGAAGTCCTTCACCTCCTTTGCACCCTCCAACTTCGGTGCTAGTGTCACCCAAGTTACATTCAAATCCATTGGTAACTTAGCACTTTGGAAGAATCCTAGTACTGCCGCAATGAATTCCGGGCCAATGTCCTCCCAGCATTTCTTTATGAAGTTCAAGTTATACCCATCACTCCCTGGCGCCTTTGATGAACCGCAATCCCACACTGCCTCCTTGATTTCATCCTCCGATGGCAATACCTCTAATGCTTCAGCCTCATCTCTACTAATCTGGTTAACCAACCCATCCCTGACACCAATCCTTGGAGAATATTCCTGCCGATATAGATCTTTGTAAAATCCCCTAATTGCACCTTTAATCCTGGCCTGATTCCGCACAAGTCTTCCATTGATCATCAGAGCATCAATCCTGTTATTCCTTCTTCTGGCCGAGGCAATGTGATGGAAGTACCTGGTATTCTTATCCATGTTGGCCGCATGCTGGGACCGAGACATCTGTTTCCAGTGGATTTCCTTCCTGATGTACTATTTTTCACAAAAACTCACCAGCGCCTTCCTTCTCGCCTCTGTTGTACCATCATAGATCCCATTGCTAACTAAATTGTCCAGTCTTGTGATCTCCTCTTCAAACCTCATCAGTCTCTTATCCGTGTCTCTGAATGTATCCTTATGCCATTGCCGCAGAGGACCTGTTAAAGCCTTCAGTTTACACATGAACTGAGCATCACCCAAGCTTCTCCATTCAGTTTTCACCATACTCAGAAAACCCTAAACCAGGAATTCAGGCTTCTGAATGGTCTAGGGCCCCCTTCAAACCTTGTCCCTTCCACAATTAACGAGCAGTGATCAGACAACCCCCGCGGACCACCTTTTAGCCGGATATTCGGGAATTTCTCCATCCATTCTACAGTGACCAAAACCCTATCAATCCGACTACAGGACCGACCTCGAAACCATGTGTATTTTCTATCAGTAAGAGGTAAATTCAACAGCTGCATGTCCGCCACCCAGCTCTTAAACTCTTCTGATGTTGTCGGCACGTTATTTACCCCTTTGCGCTCCTCAGCTTGTAAAATTTCATTAAAGTCCCCAAAAAACAAAACAGTACCTGACACAAACCCGCCACATAAATGAGCTCTTCCCATACCCTCCCGCTTCTCCTCCCTCCCATGGGCTCCGTACACTAAACAAAAAGCACAATGGAAATTGGTCTTTGTTAATGTGCTGTCAATGCACAACCACTGCTCACCTTTATGACAATCCTGTACTTTAAACATTCCCTCATCCCACATCAATAATAGACCCCCAGCCGTCCCTACAGACTCCACAAACTCCCACCCAACAGAACTATGACCCCACAGTCGGGCAGCATCATACTTAGTAAGCACTTCTCTTTTTGTTTCTAGCAATCCTAACATGTTCAAATTATATTTCTTCTTCAACGATTTCACCATACTTAACTTTCCGTCTCCCCTCAACCCCCTAATATTCCAACAGCTGACAATCATTTAATCCATATTTTACTCACCTTAGGTTTACTCTTCAGCCGACTCCTTCTTACTTTTTCCTTTTGCTTCGCCAACCTTTTCTTTGCCGCTATTTTCTCGTTTTGTTCTTGCAGAATCCTCATAATATCATCCTCCTCATCATACAAAATAGCTCCCGATTCTACTGCCAGAGCCCAGGTTGCTTCAATATCTTCTCATAATATCTTCTCTTTTTTTTTCTTCTAAAATGTTATTTGTCAGGAATAGGAATGGATCCTCTCAAATTTCTTTTCAATTAAGGGAGTAAAATATGATCTCTAATCCTTCAATACTTTTTCTCTCATATTTTTTTTATGTTTTTTTTATCCCACTTATAAAATTAATGGTAAAAGATTATATTTTACCTCTTTAAAAAATAAAAAAATAAAAAATCCATTTCATCGGAAATAATTTCTCGATATATATACTCTTT
>NC_029794.2:14227039-14239577 GCF_000816755.2 Arachis ipaensis | reverse complement strand
TTCTACCAATTTTTAAGTATTAAGTTTAAAAATTATATTTTTTATATAATATAGCAATACACAATTAGATATTTAAAAAGTACATAAAAAAATTAGGAAAAAAATTCAATCTTGACTCTTTTCTATTTATTCTTTTTAATTTATAGTCATTCGTGTATAAGTAAATTTTTAAAAAATAAAAATTCATAATTGTAAAATCAACAAATTTTAAGTTGGAAATGTATCATGCTTGAAAATTTTGCATTGAAAATTAATTTTATGAATATCTTCTATTTTTTTTTGTCAAACTCACACTATCTTTAGTGAGACCCTGGGAATTAAGTTGTTTCTATTTTTAAAAATTAATTTTGTGAGTGTTTGAATATGTTCGGTGTTTCGGGTACCGGACAGTTCGGGTAGGTATCCTGATTAGTGAGGGGGGAGGTCTCGTTTGGTCGTAGGCCACCGGGCTGGTGTAGGCGGGGTCCCGAGCACTTCACGTGGAAAGGGGGGTGTCACCTGCAAAGACACTCCGACGCTCGAGTCAGTGAGGGTGCAGGCGAAAAAGGGATAGAATGATGTGTGTCGTACCTTGGGGGAAGGGTAGGTCCTTTCCCATTTATACTGTATCAGAGGTGGGCCCTGCAAGGACAGGCCCACCTTCTTCGAGACCTCCCTTGCACAGCTGTAGCGAAGCTGTCAGGGACGCATGTCCGGGTCGGCGATCGGGCACCTTGCTCTTAACCGTTCGGGTCGGGTGGTGTCCGGGTCGGACCGGCCCACATTCAGTTTGGGCCAGGCCGTAACAGTGCCCCCGACGCGCCAGCAACGATCGTGGGGATCGTTGGTGGCGTGTCATCTCTCCTTTCGTGCGTTGTCCCCAGGTTGACCGTCCGTGGGGGGACGTGCCTCTTGCGCGGGTGTCCGTTTGTTGCTGAAACGACCGCTTGTCGTCTCGTTTTTCGTGTGGAGCATTAAATGCTCATAATGGACTGGGAAATCCTGTACGCAAAGACTATTTTGCCCCCAGGTCTTTCGCGCTTCCTGGGTGGCAGTTTTAAACAGTTTTTGCTTTGATCTTTCCCTTTACACTCTTGCTCCTACTATCTCCTTCTTCTCCTTCTTCTCCACCCAGAAAATCTCAGAGCTTTGTTCCAGCATCCTCATGTATCTTTCCTTCTTTCTTCTCAGTTTTCGCAACCGATTCGTGTAATCTTTGATCCTTTCTATTTTCTGCTTCATTGTCGTACGTTTGCTGCTTGCATTTGCTCCATGTTCTTGCTGTTTTTGTTTGATCTTTTGTTGCTAGATGGCTTTCTAGTGCCAGGTAGACGCATTAGGGGGGGTACCATTCCAAGGTAGTTTTTTAGGTAGCTTGCTTGATAGATGACTTTAGCCATGCTTAATCTTAACTGTTGAATAGGATGGACATAGTTTCTAGGTTTTTCCTGGACTCCCGACCTCATAGACTAACGGAGTGGTATCCCCACTGTAGGTATGCCTCGCGTCGTTTCTCGGGCTTCTCCTTCCGCCGCGAACTATGACCCCTACGCTTGGGTGACCTCCGATGTGAAGGACTCGCCAAATCAGATGGACCTGGAGGAGTTGACGGAATTTCGACAAGCCGAGTATCTGTGCGGGGGGACGGATGAGGAGGCCAATTATGACGTCTTCGTTCCTGCCCCCATGAGCGGCTGTATGAGATTAATTTTCACTCCCCCGAGTTGCCGACTGGATTTGGTTTTACAAAGCCATGTTCACCCAGGTGGGCGTTCGTATACCGTTTTTCGACTTCCAGATGTCGCTTCTTAATCGGATATCCGTGTCGCCGTCGCAGCTTCATCCGAACAGCTGGGCTTCTATCCGCTGTTTCGAGATGGTTTGTAAATATCTCGAGCAGCCGGTGTCGGTGGATGTCTTTCTCTTCTTCTTCAACCTTACTAACCCTTCCAAACAAGGGAAAGCGAGGAAAGGGTTCCTGTCTTTCCGATCTGCCCAAGGTTGGAGGATATTTGGCTTGTTCGAGGACTCCTATCATGGGTTCAAGGACAAATATTTCAAAGTTCGTCCCGTCAAAGGTCGCCATCCCTTTTAGTTGTCGCTAGAGGGAGAACGCCTCATCCCGACGTATTGGAGCTTCGGGGCAGGGTCTAATACCTTCATTAAGGTGACCTACAAGGGGATGTCCCCTATAAATAAGAGGATTGCCGACGTGTTGTTTGCGATTTTTGGAAAGAACCCTGTGAACCCCCACCTCCTTATGGGTGAACGGGAGGCCACCAGGAGTTATATTTGTGAGCTGTTTTGTCTTGTACTTTTGTATCGTTTATCATTTAATTTTCTCTTGCCGACTTCACAACTGACGTATTTGTTTCTCTGTTGTAGTGGAGATGTCTGCTTTGGTAACCGGGCTCGAAGGTTTAGTCAAGACCTTCATGGAGGATAGCGATGAGGAGAAGGCTGACGGGAAGGTTGTCGGGGAGTCGGGGGACCCTACCGAGGAGAGGGAGGATCACGCCGTACCTTCGCCTCGGGACGCCAAGATATCAGACAAGAATTCTGTCGGGATGAAGGCTTCTCTTATTCCCGAGGAGACGGCTGGTATTGGTCAGTCGTCCTCTACCCATCGGGAGTTTGATGATCTGAAGCTTGTCCCTACTCCCAAGAGGCAGAGGGCATCCTCCAGCCCAGAAGGGACTCTAACTGTGATGGAACAGAATTTCGATGCTAGGGCCTTTATTGACAGCCAGCTGATTCCCGGTACGGAGGATCACTTTCTTGGTACCGAGCTCATGGGGCAAGCGAGGTGGATGTAGCGCACACTTCTCCGTGGAGCGGTAATAGCTCGGAAGGCCGAGTTTGAGTTGTCAGGCATGCAGGCGTTGCGAAGGAAGCTCGATACTGCTGCCCAGACCAACAACGAGTTCAAGGTGCAGGTTGAAAAGCTCCAGGAATGACTGTCTGCGGCGGAGAAGGGGCGCAAGGATGCCGAATAGAAGGCTGCGTCCTTTGAGGAAAAAATGAAGGTCTCTGATGCCACCGTCTCCCGTTTAACCGAGCGGGAGATGACTTTGGAGAGCCAGCTTAGCACCGCGCAAGGTTGGGTGGTTGCTATGGAGGAGGAGCGCGACCAGGCCGCTTCGTTGGCTAAGGCTGCCCAGGCCGAAGTCGAAGAGCTTAAGAGAAAGCATAAGGCGACCAAAGAACAAGGGAAGAACGCGATCTTCATGACTGAGGAGGCTCTCAAGGCTCAGGTGAAGATTGTGGCTCCCGACTTCGACACATCGGCGATTGGGGTTTTCAAGACGATTAAGGATGGCAAGATCGTCGATTTGCCGAAGAAATGAGTTCTTGCGCCTTCTGTTTTTGCCTGAATTTTGTGATTTTGTTGTGAACACTTGTTAAAACTTTTTATATCTTAAGGGTTGCCTGGTCGACTGGCATTTATCACCTTTATCTTGCTTCGTTTAGTCGCATTTTGTTTTGTTACCGTTTTTATGGTGTGGACTTATTGCTTGTGTCCATTTTGCCATTTACGTTGGTAACGGTTGAGACCGTCTTGGTCTTATTGTCGCAGCCATTTGTTATGGCTATGACTCGATTGACTCCCGGGGTGATCAGTCCCGGATTGCCGTTTGACGAACGCGATAGTGTGGGGTACCCATTGGGGAATAGTAGATGGGAGAATTCAGATAAGTAAACATTAATCGTCAGTTAAACAAGTTCATGAACATGGTAGGCATTTGATAAAAGTAAATCATTGGAAATTAACATTTGATGAAAGTAAACATTTATCTAGTTCGTCAGGTCGCTTGGACGGTGTGCCCAAGCTATGAATAGAACCTCCTCAGGTTACCTGCATTCCATGTTCTCGGGATTTCTTTGCCATCGAGTCTTTCCAACTTGTAGGCGCCTTTGTCAAGCACTTCTTTGATTCTGTATGGGCCTTCCCAGTTTGCTGCCAGCTTTCCTTCTCCTGGGGTCGGTAGCCCGACATAGTTGCGCCGCATGACGAGGTCTCTTTCCTCGAATTCCCTTTTGAGGACCTTGGTATTGTATCGTAGGGCTATTCTTTGTTTCAGTGCTACCTCTGCCAAGTGGGCCATCTCTTTGACCTCGTCTACCAGGTCTTTGTCCACCGCTTTTTCTACCCCCGGGAGAAGTAGCCGCGGGCTCGGCTCGCCGATCTCCACGGGTATCACCGCCTCGACCTCGTACGTTAGGCGAATGGGGGTTTCCCCTGTGGAGCTTTGTTCGGTTGTTCGGTAGGACCAGAGAACCGAGGCGAGCTCATCGGCCCATGCGCCTTTTTTGCTATCTAAACGCTTCTTGAGACCTAGTAAGATGATCTTATTTGCGGACTCCACTTGTCCGTTTGTCTGGGGATGTTCAACCGAGGAGAACTTCTGTTTTATCCCCAAGCCGGTGAGAAACTCTATGAATTTCTTGTCAGTGAATTGCGTCCCGTTATTCGAGATGACGATCTCCGGGATGCTGAAATGGGTTATCACCTGCCTCCACATGAACTTCCTATAATTGGATGAGGATATGCTGGCCAGCGGCTCAGTCTCTATCCATTTGGTGTAGTAGTCGATGGCAACTATGAGGTACTTGACCTGCCCCGGGCCAACTGGGAAGGGTCCCAAAAGGTCGACTCCCCACTGTGCGAAAGGTCGAGTAGACGTTAGTAGGCTCAGCTCGGAAGCTGGCGCTCTGTGGAAGTTTGCATTTTGTTGACACTTCGCGCATTTTTTCACAAACTCCTTGGAGTCCTTCATCATTGTTGGCCAGTAGTATCCAGCTCGGATGAGCTTCCTTGCTAAGGCTTTGCCCTCGATATGATGGCCGCAGCACCCCTCGTCTTGTCGGGGTGTAGGCACTTCAGCAAAGGTTGGCTGAGTCCCTTTTTGAATAGTTGGTCCTGTATGACCGTGTATTTGGTGGCCTCCCTTGTTACCGTTTTGGCTTCCTTTTCGTCCTCAGGGAGTTTGCCGTTTTCCAAGAAGTCAGTGATGGGGTCCATCCAAGAAGGGCTTATTTTGGTCAGTGTAGGGCAACTGCCGGCTCTTTCGTGATGCCTTGAATGAGGGAGCGGTTGCCGGTTCCAGGTTTTGTGCTTGCCAGCTTGGATAAGAGGTCTGCCCGTGTGTTCCTTTCCCTTAGGACGTGTTGGACCGCGACCTCCTCAAATTGTTTGCTCAGTTCCTTGACCCTTTCTAAGTATTTCTGCAACAGCGAGTCTCTGGCTTGGTAGCTTCCATTTACCTGCGCGGTGACGACTTGCGAGTCGCTGCACACTTCCAGCCTCGTTGCCCCGACTTCCCGAGCTAGAACCAAGCCCCCCAGGAGGGCTTCGTATTCTGCTTGGTTGTTTGATACGGGGAACTCGAACTTAACTGATTGTTCGTAGATGACTCCGGCCGGGCTTTCTAGGATGATCCCGGCGCCCCCAGACATCTGGTTGGAGGCTCCGTCTACATGGAACTTCCACCGTGTGTCCGCGACTTCGGTTGGGTTCCCGGTTACTTCCACCAGGAAGTCTGCCATTTCTTGCACCTTGATCGCATGTCGGGGTTCATAGCTTAAGTCGTATTGGGACAATTCGATGGCCCAGGTCATCATCCTTCCCGCTAGATAAGGTTTTTGGAGCACCTGACGAATCCCCTGATCCGTTCTCACGACCACCTGGTGACTCTAGAAGTATTGTCATAGTCGGCGGGAGGAGACCAGGAGTGCCAGTGCCAGCTTCTCCAGCTTGCTGTATCTAAGTTCTGCCCCTTACAATGCTCTACTCACAAAGTAGATTGGTTGCTGGGCCTTCCATTCTTCCCGCACCAACACCGCTGCAAGCGCCCCCTCTGTTATGGCTAGGTACATATAGAGTGGTTCTCCGGCTTTCGGCTTCCCGAGCACCGGGAGTGCAGCTAGGATCTCTTTGAAGTGGTTGAAAGCTTCTTCGCATGCAGGGGTCCACTCAAATGCTATTCCCTTCTTCATCAAACCAAAAAAGGGTAGGATCTTTGCTGCCGATGCACCGAGGAAACGGTACAATGCGGTGAGCCTTCTCGTCAGCCGCTGGACGTCTTTGATGCAGCCCGGGCTCCTCATCTGGAGTATTGCTTGGCACTTTTCAGGGTTGGCCTCCACTCCCCTCTGGTTTATCATGAATCCCAGGAACTTTCTGGCCTCCATGGCAAAGGCGCACTTAAGCGGGATGAGCCTCATGCCGTGTTGTCGGAGGGATACGAACACGTTCTCTAGGTCGCTTATGAGATTGTCCGGCCGGGTGGTCTTTGCGAGGATATCATCCACATAGACTTCCACCGTCTTGCCGATGAGGTCGCTGAATATTTTGTTCATCAACCTCTGGTACGTTGCCCCCGCGTTCTTCAGGCCAAACGGCATCACCCTGTAGCAGTAGGTCCCTCCTGGCATTATGAACGCCATTTTATCCTCGTCTGGCCGGTGCATCGGTATCTGATTATAGCCGGAGTAGGCATCCATAAAACTCAGATACCGGTATCCCGCAGCCACGTCGAGGAGTGCTTCAATGTTGGGGAGGGGGTAGCAATCCTTAGGGCATGCTTTATTGAGATCGGAATAGTACACACACATCCTCCATTTTCCATTGTGCTTTTTTACCAGGACCACGTTCGATAGCCAGGTCGAATAGTCCAGCTCCCGGATAAAACCCGCTTCGAGGAGGCTGGCCGTCTGTCTGGCCACTTCTTCTGCCCTTTTCTGAGACCTTTTTCTCCTCCTTTGAGCCACTGGTTTGGCTTCCGGTCTGATGGCTAGGTGGTGTGACATGAGACCGGAGTCTATACCCGGCATGTCGGCAGGTGTCCAGGCAAACAAATCGCCATTGGCTCTGATCATCTCCATCAAAGGTTCTTTCAACTCATGGGGGACGTTCCTATTCACGAACGTGAATTTTTCCTCCGAGTTCCCGACCCTAAACTTTTTCAGGTTCCCTTCGGGTTCGGGTCTGGGTTTGTCGTCAACTCTGGCATCCAGGTCGGCGAGAAATACTCCCGATGCCTCTTTAGACTTTTTTCTTAACGAGAGACTGGCGTTGTCGCAAGCGACTGCCTTTTCTAGGTCTCTCCTCACAGACCCTACTGACCCTTCTTCAGTTATGAATTTCATTACCAACATCCTTGTGCTGATGACTCCTCCTAGGTCGTTGATTGTCTTTCTCCCCGGGATGATGTTGTAAGCGGTGGAGTCTCGTAGGATCACGAACTCGGCCATTATCGTTCTTCTCCCTTGGCCTTGTCCCAAGCGAGGTGGATGTACCGCACACTTCTCCGTGGAGCGGTAATAGCTCGGAAGGCCTAGTTCGAGTTGTCAGGCATGCAGGCGTTTCGAAGGAAGCTCGATACTGCGGCCCAGGCCAAGAACGAGTTCAAGGTGCAGGTTGAAGAGCTCCAGGAACGACTGTCCGCGGCGGAGAAGGGGCGCAAGGATGCCGAAGAGAAGGCTGCGTCCTTTGAGGAAAAAATGAAGGTCTCCGATGCCACTGTCTCCCGTTTAACCGAGCGGGAGATGACTCTGGAGAGCCAGCTTAGCACCGCGCAAGGTCGGGTGGTTGCTATAAAGGAGGAGCGCGACCAGGCCGCTTCGTTGGCTAAGGCTGCCCAGGCCGAAGTCGAAGAGCTTAAGAGAAAGCATAAGGCGACCAAAGAACAAGGGAAGAACGCGATCTTCATGACTGAGGAGGCTCTCAAGGCTCAGGTGAAGATTGTAGCTC
Source organism: Arachis ipaensis (assembly GCF_000816755.2). NCBI lineage: Eukaryota > Viridiplantae > Streptophyta > Magnoliopsida > Fabales > Fabaceae > Arachis > Arachis ipaensis. The sequence goes on along the minus strand of NC_029794.2, from coordinate 14,231,845 downwards.
TCGACTTCGACACATCGGTGATTGGAGTTTTCAAGACGATTAAGGATGGCAAGATCGTCGATTTGACGAAGAAATAAGTTCTTGCGCCTTCTATTTTTGCCTGGATTTTGTGATTTTGTTGTGAACACTTGTTAAAACTTTTTATATCTTAAGGGTTGCCTGGTCGACTGGCATTTATCGCCTTTATCTTGCTTCGTTTAGTCGCATTTTGTTTTGTTACCGTTTTTCTGGTGTGGACTTATTGCTTGTGTCCGTTTTGCCGTTTACGTTGGTAACAGTTGAGACCGTCTTGGTCTTATTGTCGCGGCTGTTTGTTATGGCTATGACTCGATTGGCTCCCGAGGTGATCAGTCCCGGATTGCCGTTTGAAGAACGCGATAGTGTGGGGTACCCATTGGGGAATAGTAGATGGGAGAATTCAGATAAGTAAACATTAATCGTCAGTTAAACAAGTTCATGAACACGGTAGGAATTTGATAAAAGTAAATCATTAGAAATTAACATTTGATGAAAGTAAACATTTATCTAGTTCGTCAGGTAACTTGGACGGTGTGCCCAAGCTATGAATAGAACCTCCTCAGGTTACCTGAATTCCATGTTCTCGGGATTTCTTTGCCATCGAGTCTTTCTAACTTGTAGGTGCCTTTGTCAAGCACTTCTTTGATTCTGTATGGGCCTTCCCAGTTTGCTGCCAGCTTTCCTTCTCCTGGGGTCGGTAGCCCGACATAGTTGCGCGGCATGACGAGGTCTCTTTCCTCGAATTCCCTTTTGAGGACCTTGGTATTGTATCGTAGGGCTATTCTTTGTTTCAATGCTACCTCTGCCAAGTGGGCCATCTCTCTGACTTCGTCTACCAGGTCTTTGTCCACCGCTTCTTCTACCCCTGGGAGAAGTAGCCACGGGCTCGGCTCGCCGATCTCCACGGGTATCACCGCCTCGACCTCGTACGTTAGGCGAAAGGGGGTTTCCCCTATGGAGCTTTGTTCGGTTGTTCGGTAGGACCAGAGAACCGAGGCGAGCTCATCGGCCCATGCGCCTTTTTTGCTATCTAAACGCTTCTTGAGACCTAGTAAGATGATCTTATTTGCGGACTCTACTTGTCCGTTTGTCTGGGGATGTTCAACCGAGGAGAACTTCTGTTTTATCCCCAAGCCGGTGAGAAACTCTGCGAATTTCTTGTCAGTGAATTGCGTCCCGTTATTCGAGATGACGATCTCCGGGATGCCGAAACGGGTTATCACCTGCCTCCACATGAACTTCCTATAATTGGATGAGGATATGCTGGCCAGCGGCTCAGTCTCTATCCATTTGGTGTAGTAGTCGATGGCAACTATGAGGTACTTGACCTGTCCCGGGCCAACTGGGAAGGGTCCCAAAAGGTCGACTCCCCACTGTGCGAAAGGTCGAGTAGACGTCAGTAGGCTCAGCTCGGAAGCTGGCGCTCTGTGGAAGTTGGCGTTTTGTTGACACTTCGCGCATTTTTTCACGAACTCCTTAGAGTCCTTCATCATTGTTGGCCAGTAGTATCCAGCTCGGATGAGCTTCCTTGCTAAGGCTTTGCCTCCGATATGATGGCCGCAGCACCCCTCGTGGACTTCTCTGAGTACGTAGTTCATCTTGTCGGGGTGTAGGCACTTCAGCAAAGGTTGGCTGAGTCCCTTTTTGAATAGCTGGTCCTGTATGACCGTGTATTTGGTGGCCTCCCTTGTTACCGTTTTGGCTTCCTTTTCGTCCTCAGGGAGTTTGCCGTTTTCCAAGAAGTCAGTGATGGGGTCCATCCAAGAAGGGCTTATTTTGGTCAGGTGTAGGGCAACTGCCGGCTCTTTCGTGATGCCTTGAATGAGGGAGCAGTTGCCGGTTCCAGGTTTTGTGCTTGCCAGCTTGGATAGGAGGTCTGCCCGTGTGTTCCTTTCCCTTGGGACGTGTTAGACTGCGACCTCCTCAAATTGTTTGCTCAGTTCCTTGACCCTTTCTAAGTATTTCTGCAACAGCAAGTCTCTGGCTTGGTAGCTTCCATTTACCTGCGCGGTGACGACTTGCGAGTCGCTGCACACTTCCAGCCTCGTTGCCTCGACTTCCCAAGCTAGAACCAAGCCCCCCAGGAGGGCTTCGTATTCTTCTTGGTTGTTTAATACGGGAAACTCGAACTTAACTGATTGTTCGTAGATGACTCCGGCCGGGCTTTCTAGGATGATCCCGGCGCCCCCAAATGTCTGGTTGGAGGCGCCGTCTACCTGGAGCTTCCACTGTGTGTCCGCGACTTCGGTTGGGTTCCCGGTTACTTCCACCAGGAAGTCTGCCATTGCTTGCGCCTTGATCGCATGTTGGGGTTCGTTGCTTAAGTCGTATTGGGATAATTCGATGGCCCAGGTCATCATCCTTCCCGCCAGATCAGGTTTTTGGAGCAACTGACGAATCCCCTGATCCGTTCTCACGACCACCTGGTGACTTTGGAAGTACTGTCGTAGTCGACGGGAGGAGACCAGGAGTGCCAGTGCCAGCTTCTCCAGCTTGCTGTATCTAACTTCTGCCCCTTGCAATGCTCTACTCACAAAGTAGATTGGTTGCTGGGCCTTCCCTTCTTCCTGCACCAACACCGTTGCAAGCGCCCCCTCTGTTATGGCTAGGTACATATAGAGTGGTTCTCCGGCTTTCGGCTTCCCCAGCACTGGGGGTGCTGATAGGATCTCTTTGAAGTGGTTGAAAGCTTCTTCGCACGCAGGGGTCCACTCAAATGCTATTCCCTTCTTCATCAAACCGAAAAAGTGTAGGGCCTTTGCTGCCGATGCACCGAGGAAACGGGACAACGCGGTGAGCCTTCCCGTCAGCCGCTGGACGTCTTTGATGCAGCCCGGGCTCCTCATCTGGAGTATTGTTTGGCACTTTTCAAGGTTGGCCTCCACTCCCCTCTGGGTTATCATGAATCCCAGGAACTTTCCGGCCTCCATGGCAAAGGCGCACTTAAGCGGGTTGAGCCTCATGCCGTGTTGTCAGAGGGATGCGAACACGTTCTCCAGGTCGCTTATGAGATTGTCCGGCCGGGTGGTCTTTGCGAGGATATCATCCACGTAGACTTCCACCGTCTTGCCGATGAGGTCACTGAATATTTTGTTCATCAGCCTCTGGTACGTTGCCCCCGCGTTCTTCAGGCCAAACGGCATCACCCTGTAGCAGTAGGTCCCTCCTGGCGTTATGAACGCCGTTTTATCCTCGTCTGGCCGGTGCATCGGTATCTGAATGTAGCCGGAGTAGGCATCCATGAAACTCAGATACCTGTATCCCGCAGCCGCGTCGACGAGTTCGTCAATGTTGGGGAGGGGGTAGCAATCCTTAGGGCATGCTTTATTGAGATCGGAGTAGTCCACACACATCCTCCATTTCCCATTGTGCTTTTTTACCAGGACCACGTTCGATAGCCAGGTCGAATAGTCCAGCTCCCGGATGAACCCCGCTTCGAGGAGGCTGGCCGTCTGTCTGGCCACTTCCTCTGCCCTTTCCTGAGACATTTTTCTCCTCCTTTGAGCCACTGGTTTGGCTTCCGGTCTGATGGCTAGGTGGTGTGACATGAGACCGGAGTCTATACCCGGCATGTCGGTAGGTGTCCAGGCAAACAAATCGCCATTGGCTCTGATCATCTCCATCAAAGGTTCTTTCAAATCTTGGGGGAGGTTCCTATTCACGAACGTGAATTTTTCCTCCGAGTTCCCGACCCTAAACTATCCAGGTCTCCTTCGGGTTCGGGTTTGGGTTTGTCGTCAACTCTGGCATCCAGGTCGGCGAGAAATACTCCCGATGCCTCTTTAGACTTTTTTCTTAACGAGAGACTGGCGTTGTCGCAAGCGACTGCCATTTCCAAGTCTCCCCTCACAGACCCTACTGACCCTTCTTCAGTTATGAATTTCATTACCAACATCCTTGTGCTGATGACTCCTCCTAGGTCGTTGATTGTCTTTCTCCCCAGAATGATGTTGTAAGCGGTGGAGTCTCGTAGGATCACAAACTCGGCCATTATCATTCTTCTCCCTTGGCCTTGTCCCACTGATGTCGGCAGGGTGATTATGCCATATGGCTTGATGAAATGGTCGCCGAGTCCTACGACGCCGTGCTTGTGAGTCTGTAGGTCGGCGTCCCTTAGGCCTAAAACATCGAACACATTGCAGAACATGATGTTCGAGTCTGCCTCCGTGTCTACAAGGATTCGCTTCACGAGACCGGTTCCTACTCTAGCCGTTATGACCAGGGGGCTTTCTCCGGCTTCGTCAAATCACTGATCCTCTGGGCCGAACGAAATGGATGGGAGCTTTCTCTTGCTTCGCGTAGAGGATGAGAAGAACAGAATATTTTGAGTAAATTTTTAATAGTTTACCCTTGAAATAAATATAATAAAAATGAATAAAAAAATTAGGATACACAACTAAATTTGCTTCAAAGAAATGGTTTGACTTTCAATCTTTATTTTATTTTGATCGACGACTTACTTTTCTTCTATTTTTTCCCTCTCTTCTCTTAATGTTACCTCAACCTCTTCCTCTACTAAATTTAATGCACCGTAGCTTTCCACCACCCAATATCTATATAATTGCCATATTGGTGGTGACCGAAGACATCATCCATCACAAATTTGGTGTCTTCATCCAGTGACACAGATCCAAAATTTTTTTATAATAGGAACAAAAATATATTAAAATAAATTTTGTTAAACATTAATATATTTTTAATTTGAAAGAAAAAAAATATTTATAATTTAAAATAAAAAAAAAATATATATATAAAATAATTAATAATTTTACTTATATTTATAATAAT
>NC_029794.2:14213184-14227014 GCF_000816755.2 Arachis ipaensis | reverse complement strand
ATCTCAACTAATTTTAAAAAAAAATAAAAATTTTATTTATATTTAAAAAATTAAGCAACAATTTAGTAATTAATTGATTGACTATTTTAAAAAGAACATTATTACTATTTATTATTTTTTTATTTTTAGTTTTAATACTAAATTAAATTTAATGCGATATATATAATTACATATTAAATTTAACAAAATATTTTTTAACGTAATTCTCAAAAAAATAATTTATAATTTAATATAAGAACAAAAATATTATAATAATAAGGTCATATATATTCATTTATATATGATTATTATTAATTTTTCATCATCCAGTGAGGACGAGTACTCCCTCTCTCTTTAACCTAGATCCGTCCCTGTCTTCATCTCTTTTAGGCGTATTTGCGACTCGGGTGTAATTAGGTTTGACTCGATCTGGATCCAACAATAAATTATGACCGGATTTATATTTTAAATTCAAATCCAGTCTTAAATCCGACAAAATTTTCATACTTTAGATTACTTATTCATTGACTCTGCACCGGATTTAAACTCAGGTCTAAACGAAAAAAAAAGTTATATTTATTCATCAGCACTAAAATCAACATATTTACATGCATATTTAAACATCATGTGCAACATATATTCAAACAATAAATCTAAATAATATCATTAGACAAAAGAAAAAAAAAACAATATATCATCGTAATAGATCTAGTAAAAAAAGGGGGGAAGTAATATCTTGGAATAGATCTAGAGTGAAACGAGCTTAGGAACAACGACATATTAGAGGCATCGATGACAATAAAATGTGTCTGTAAGAGAGAGGTATCCACACCCTTATAAGACATGTTTCGTTCTCCTCTACAACTGATGTGGGGCGTTTTATTTCACCCTCTAATTTGATCCAATGTCTTTGTTGTCACATCAATTTGTGTACTGACTCTAATACCATCTAAAACATCCTAATCAATCTGCTTGTGGATATTGTCCGTTTTGACACTCTGGCCCTCACGATTTTATTCTTAACGATATGGATGATGAAAAAATTCCCACACTCACTAATCAAAATGCATCTACAAGGAGGAGATATCCACACCCTTATAAGGTATGTTTTATTCCTTCTTCAACCAATGTGAGACTTTATATTCCACCCTCTAATTAGGCCCAACATCCTCATTTGACACATCGATTCGAACACTAACTCTCATACCATTTGTATCATTCCAGTCAATCCGCTTATAGATATTGTCTGCTTTGGCATTCTAGCCCTCACAATTTTGTTCTTAATGGTAGGGATGATAGCGAACCTCCTACCTAGCAGTCAAAACGCATCTATAAGGGAGAGGTATCCAGACTCTTATAAGGCATATTTTGCTCCTCTCTCCAACTAATATGAGACTTTACATTCTACCCTTAATTGGGTCTAATGTCCTCATTGGCATATTGATTCGGATACTAGCTTTAATATCATCTGTATCATCTGAATCAATCTGCTTGTTAATATTGTTTATTTTGACATTCTGATCTTCAATATTTTATTCTTGATGGTAGGGATGATGGTACAACCCCTCACACTCTCCCTTTAAAAACGCATCCATAAAGGATTTGATAAAAATTAGTTGGTCGAACCGAACCAACAATGAGCCAGTTTTTAAATCCCCTTGAAACTCTATCGTTTTAATGTTAGCGAGAAAAAAATAGAAATAAAAAGAAAAACAAATCTTAAATTCCCTTCACTTCTTCATTCTCAACTCTCAGCCTTTTCAAATAAGATAGAACGAAAAAGTTAGAAGCTACACATTTAATCACCGTCTGTTCTAGCTAGTAACAAACATTTAAGCCTAATTCCTAACCCACCAATCCATTTTTCTCTACATGTCTCTTTCCTGTCCTTCAAGCGGCTCTGTCGTGAGAATGGAAATGGCGACCACCGCTACCGTAAAAACGATTCGAACGACAAAAAAATAAGAAAGAGGTGACTAATGATTTACCTTTTGTAATCTTGCTTCCCTTCAGCTCCTCAAAAAATGAAAAAAGATGAATGATGGTATCATGTAAAGCAAGCATAACATATATAGGGTTTTCACTTTTCATTGTTGCTGCGTGCTCAACTACTCCATGTGTGTGGTGTTATTGCTGCCGTATTTGAGTATTTGTGGATGTACATGTGATGTCTGACATTTAGACTCAACTACCAATTTGTTACCAGAAAGATTTAGACGCTGACAAAAAGATTCTTAAAAGATGTTATCAATAAAACAGCTCTTGAATGATTTGAAAATGTGACAAAAATAACTAATAAATATTATATTTTTACAAGTGACAAAAAAAACTGTCGTATTTAGCAAATAACTTATTTATTTGATCCAAATTTTTATGACAACATTTGAACAAATATTTAAAAGGTGTACCAAAAAATTTGGAGCGAAATTTGATCTCTAGATTTTTCTTTTTATTTTTCAAAAAAAATTTTTCATTCACAATAATTTTGTTTTTCAAAAATATTTTCTTGATATAAAATTACCAAATTTTAAGGATGTAAAGATCTTATTTTTTTAATAATACTTAAAAAAATTGCATCAAAATCTAATTTTTAAACTCTTTTTTAGAATATATATTTTATATCTAGTTATTTTTGTTGCGTTTTTTAATATTTCGAAAATTTATTTATCGTTATCATCTTTTGGATTTATTTTTTTCAGTGATATGAAATTTTAGATATTATTTTAATAATTTACTCCTTATATTTAAGACTAAATATTTATTTTACGGGATATATGTAGTCTAGTATTTCATTTGGGTGGGTTCTTTTTTTTTTCTATTACCTTTTTAAAATTTTTTAAAGATTTATTTAATTTCTTTTTGTTATTACGATAGTTTTATANTTGTTTTTTTTATTTGACACTTATATTATATTTAGAGAAAATGATAAATTGATCCCTAACTTTTTGGTCAGCAGATATTTAATTTCCTGAGGATTTAAAAATATATTTAAGTTATTGATCTTTTCAAAATTTGAACATATCGATCATTGAGTCTAATTTTGTCTAATTTTAAAAACACTCACACACGTGCATTCGTATCAACCAGGTCAGTACAACGGGAGTTATGTTTGATTTTTCTATTGAATCTGACAGACCAAAATGAACATGAGAGATCGATATGTTCAAGTTTTGAAAAGGTTAGGAAGTTAAATATATTTTTAAATTCTTAAAAATTTAAATATTTACGAATAAAAAGGTGAATGACCTATTTGTCATTTTCTCTTATACTTATGTAACATTATAAACTTGGCCAATACAATGGTGATGAATACTTTTATGTTTTACATGTGATGAAAAGCTGGTAACATTTATGTGGCTTGTATATTGGGAGGAGCGGTGACAATTTCTGATTCGAAGGCAGATGCCATAGTGAGCATGTCATTCCAATTGTTGTAATTAACATAATTTAATTTAGAAAAAGTCTATGTAACCAACGCATTGTACAGCGAACTCAGTCAACTTCTAAAATTATAAATTTAAAATTAAAAAACATAGCTTTGTGCCAAAAAACCAAGCCTTATACTCCAATCCATAAGTTGCAATGCCGCAACCTCCCATTCTCTCCCTGCCGCGCATTGTGTTCCCCTTCCCTACTGCGACCTCCCTCATACACTAATGCTACACATCACGTTCTACCTGACAACCTACTCCTTCCCCGCCCCAATTGCACCACCTGTCGCGTGCTGCCCTATGGAAGTGACGCATCCGCTGCGAAAAAAAAAACGCTTAGAGCGCCCCCTGCATGTACGACATAGATGAAGGTTGGGTTTGTGCTACTGTGCTGAGCAACACACCAGCGACGGAGAATCAGTGATGGTCTGCCACCAACCACAGTCTGCTCCCACCGTGAACGACACAGAAAAATGATTTTTGATATTTTATTTTTCTTAGGTTTTGTATGTTTCTTTTTGTTATGTTTCAGATATTTATTTTTATTAGGTTTGCATATTCTTTTTACAATAACGTTCTTCTTCTTCTTCTTATAAATTTTGGATGATTGTTTTTATTTTTTTGGATGTTTCTTTCTCCTAGATTTCGGATGTGTATTTTTTTATATATTTTAGATATTTTTATATATGGCTTATTTTTAGGTTTTGAATGATCTTTTAATAGTTTCAAATATTTCTTTTCTTAGTTTTCGGATGTTCTTTTTTCAATATTTTTGGATGTCTCTTTTTTATTAGGTTTTGAATGTTTCTTTTTATTACGTTTCGCATGTTTCTTTTTATTAGATTTTGAATATTATTTTTTACAATGGTTTTGGATGTTTGTTTTCATTTGGTTATAGATGTTGTTTTTAGATTTTGAATGTTTCTTTTTATTTGATTTTGGATGTTTTTTATGATAATTTGAATTCACGTTCCCTTCAAAGAGAAAATTTAAAAAAAAGTTGCTAATTGGCTATACCCCTTGTTAGTTACCTAGCAATGTATATAGGCTCAAAATTAAAATGTATGTATTTGTTAACATAAGGGGTAAGTATGGTTTTGGTCCCTAAAGTTGAGGGTGAAAATCGAAACCGTCCCTCATCTAATTTTCGATTTAGAATCGTCCTTAACATTTTTTTTCGTATTAAAATTGTCCTTTTCATTTTTTTCGGACAAAAATACTAAACAAAGCATTAACAAAATTAAAAAAATGAAGAACAAGTGAGCAAGCACTGACCTTCGATCTGAGGCGGTGAGCAGAATCACCAGATGAATCAGCACAAACACAAACACAAAATCACAACACAGTTCAATAATAAGTAGCACAAACACAAATCACAAACACAACAAAACGAAGAACAGAGCAGTGAGCAGTTAAAAAAAGAGAGAACAGAGTAGTGAGCAGAAAGCCAGTAATAGAGCGCATGAAAAAATAAAAAAAACGAAGAACAGAGAGCAGTTAGCAGGCAGTGCTGACCTTCGGCGACCAGACTAAGACGACGGCGCGAGTAGAGGACAGACGAGGACGACGGCGAGCAGAAGACAGGCAAAGACGACGAACACCTAGAGTGCAGACGAAGATGACGACGGTGAGTGAGAAGAAGACGAAGCTGTTCGGCAAAGGGGCTAGGGCTTAGTGTGCAAAGGCTTCCATGGTTCGAAGAGAGAGAAAGTGAAAGACTGAAGACTGCTTTTTTCTTTATTTGGACCCTAAACGTACAACAACACCGTTTATTTGACTGAAGGTTGCTTTTTAATTGATCTCTCCTTTTTCGTAAATTTTTTACAAAACTAATAAGTAAAGCTTACAAATTTACATGGCCAGGAACCTTTTGCACATGCTTAAGATCCTTGGTTCAACTCCCATATGTAACATTTTTAAACATATATAAGTATAACACATATTATGGAGGGTGCGGGTAGGGCGGGTAGGGTTGAGGCTCAACCCGCACTCTACCCGCTCCGCGCCCAACCTTACCCGCAGCGGATCATGGGACCACTCATTTCCACACTTTACCACCCAATTAAGATCAGCTACAGTTCTTGGCTATATACATAGCATACCTTACTAATATATTTTACAAACCATTATAATCGTTCGCAACACATGCACATACGACAATGCCATGTTGCATGCGTCCATGGCCATGGAGTCTAGTCATGAGTGCGCATAAGAGTGCGCCACAACTTCTCTGCCTCCTGATCCATAGCCCGCTTCTTCTGGTTCCAGTAAGGTAAGATGATCTTTGTTGCAGTTTTCATTCTCACCTTTTCACTCATCATGACACCAAGCCTCCTAGGGTCAAGTAACCCTCATTCAGCAGCCAGTAAAGGCACCACACAGTGAAATCGTTCCTGGTTTAGAATTTCACAACTTGTTAGACCCTCAATATTAGACAAATTACTAGTTTGGCAATAATATGATTACATGTAATACTCAATCACTAAAGAAATCATTAAAGCACCTATCTGGTAGGCTGGGCACTCCTTTGGGATAATTAATGGGTCCCCAAGTTGTAGGATCCGACGAGACTTCTCTGAAACTGCCAGTATTCTGCTCTTACTTGAAAATTTGTGATAAGGTTATCATCTACATAAAACACAGTCCCACAGTAACTTGCTTAGCAAAGTAGTTATACACCACATGGAAATCACAAGGTCATTAGAAAACTGTGGGAAAGGGCATGGCACTCACAATTGTGCGCATGTTGCGCTCTCTACGCTCCATGTTTTCATCGGTCTTGGTAATATCCAATGAGTAAACCCTGCCTTGTTTGACGTGGACCACCATAATGTACCATGAATGATTAGGTTCACATATGGGGATTATCACCTACCATGTACACAAAATAAGGAATTACCACATCCTCCTACCACCCCAACATTACAGAATCCAAATGTGAAAGCAAAGTTCTTTAAGTTATACCTTCTCCAACTTAGTTGTGATAGGCATCCAACGACACAGGTGTTTTTTGACTATGACATCAATGGGCCTCAACTGAATGACATCAACAGCGAAGGGACTTGGGAGGAAACAAAAGCAAATGGGAGTGTCTCTTGATGCTCTCAGAGAAGCAAACACAACAACAATGTTCACAATCTTCCATAGAAAATATGAGGAAGCCATTAACTGATAACAAGATACTAGTCATCACCAACAAAGTACCCAAATAAGCCTGTCATTTCTATTTAGCTGGAATCACTTACATCAGAGTGTGGAACAAATTTTGGGATCAGAGAATGGAACATGTCCCTAGCGACCTCCAACTCATAAAATTTGAAGAGTACCTTACTGCAGCATAATGGAGTTAATTATATTACTCATAACGGGTTTGGCTTTATAGTTTGGCAATCAGAGAATTGAAACAATAGAAAATCTTAGAGGAACTTACTCAAGATCATCTATCTTTGCATAGACGTAAGTAGCGATGCGGCATTCGTCGTAAGTTAGATCCGTATCAGCAGTTGGGTCGAAGACCATCTCATGGCTCTACAATCAACAGAAAAATTGCAACGAATCACAGACCATACTTACACCTATATTATTAAGGTATGCACAATTTTCATTTTTTTTACCATGGGTATGAGAAAGATAAGGGACTCAAGCCTTGAGATGAGTCTAGGATGCCTGACCCCTCTCTCGCCCTGACTCAGTCGAGTTATCGACTTTCCTGCCGACTCTGGTTGAATTGGGTTTGTAGCTTCCACAGTAGCTATCAGATGATGGGGCTGGTCTGAGAAAGAAACAGCCTACTCCACTTTAAGTATCTTGTTTGCACACAAGGGTGTAGCTGAATGCGAGAACACCTCACAGACGACACTTGTGCGGTCAAGTTGTTCAAAACCTGGGAAGTCATTAAATGCCTGCATGATCTACTAATAAATTAGCTTAAATCAAGTGCTAGAGGTGTCGTATTCAAAATTATGTGAGACAACTGGAAGACATGGAGAAAACTTGGGAGTTATATGTGTACACCTTATCAGTCGACCGTTGCTCGATGCAGGGGCGCGATATGTTCCCACCGAGGCTCAGCTTAGGTGTGCCAAGTTCCCAATGCATCATAGTCCCAGATTGCAGCCCCATGCGCCTACAACCAACAACCAGAGGTGGGGTAGAGAGGTTCTCATCGATGACAATGTCATCATCATAACCAAGGGAGTTGGGGATTATCACATTCCACATGTACCTGGAATCGTTTTCGATAATACCCTTCCCTTTGTCAGCTACATTGGTCAGGTGGATGTAGGTTTGGTTTTTCTGATCCCTTTGACCTATTGTGGTAGTGGTTCCCTTGTCAGGGCAGGCATGTAGACGTCCAACACTGTGATTGTTTCCCGCAAAGCTTGTGACAGCAGTGGTAGTTCCTGAAGTCACGATCAACGGGGTCGCACCGCTTGAGTTTTGCACCTTCACCAAACGCTGAAGTTCACCCAGGTTTGCCTCCAGAGTAAGTGATCTAGATTCGATCCTCTGCATGCAAAAAAAAAAAACCTTTTTCTTAATGGGTTCCACTAATTTTAATGGTACAAGACACGAAGAAGACATATGTATTTGAGAGTGAACATGTTCACAGAAGACACCAATACTTCATGAAGACTTCCTTGGGTTGGCTTTCATAAAAATTTAGTTTCGCTTAAAATGGGCCCTTCAAGGTCAGACTCCCATATCATGTACACTACATGCATTGGGACCCAAGTGTTGACCAAAATTTATCCTAAAGTTTAAAACTTTTGTGCCACCCCCCATGTACACTTTATGGATAATCACTGTTTATATTTTGTTTTACCCAAACCCCATTGACCTTACTAAAACAAGTAATCAAACAATGGACTAGGGCATGAAGCTCAACTGCGGCCAGGATGTTCCAGAGAACGTCGGAGATGACGCCGGCTCTACCCTATTGACCCTCACTAGTAGTTGTACTCCCTCAAATGGTTGTTATGTTAAACAAATCACACATAAAAGGTCTTAGGTCCATTACTGAAACAACATCTTCTACAAAAACAACAAATCAATACGGGTTTCCAAGGGTTTACGATTCTCACCGCGTTGACTGGTAACTCTAGGTTGACGTCGATGTTTCCAACGTCGGGGACTGATTGTGCATTGGTCGGGCACTGAGTCGAGGGAACCAGCTTAAAGAAAAGAAAGAGAATGTTAGTTCGGAATAAACATTTGCATCTTGCTGGGAGTGGGAGTGCCAAATAAGAATCCCTATTTGGTTAGAGAAGGTACCCATTTTTTTCTTCTGGGAGCTGATAATCGGTCGGCACAACTTGTTCATCTTTCATTACTGACGACATAGTTAGAAACACAGCATCAGAAGTTAGGAACTAGAGAATGGGGAGAAGATATGGAGTATGCAAATGTGGAAGTGCAATGTGGGATCCTTATATAAGCAAGTTTTGCTTCGTGCATCATGTAAAGCGTTTTCTTCTCCGAACAAGACGTGTACGGCAGAGCATGGCCCACAGATAGGGTTTGATGACTATGATCCGATCTACAACCACTATACTTTGCTCCGTGCCCACTAGACCCGACAAATATCATTTCCTCTCTTCCCATGAAAAGAAGGATTTCATTCGCGCCATCGACGAGGTCGGGCAGATTGAAAATTGGGTTGCCAGTGTTGCCTTACGTAACTCCTCTCTACATTTGTAATGATTATCCTATTCTTGAAGGACACATCACGCCATTTATGCAGCAGATGAAATTTGCCCAAGATTTACTACCTGCCCTCCTACAATAGGGAGGTTGCTTTTGGTGTTAACCCAATCATTAATGGTAATTTTCGTCGTCGACTGCTCTTCATACCTACACTAATCTGTCGGTTCTCGATCATGCTGGAATAGGATTTACTATCCTTTTGCGTCTGTCACTAACGCCCTGTAATCGCGAGTTTGGAGCTCATCACAGTCATTCATTCATTGAATCCTACTCGGAATACCACAGACAAGGTTTAGACTTTCCGGATTCTCTTGAATGCCGCCATCATTCTAGCTTACGCCACGAAGATTCTGATTAAGAGATCTAAGAGATACTCATTCAATCGAAGGTAGAACGGAGGTGTTTGTCAGGCACGCGTTCATAGGGAATGATGATGATTGTCACGTTCATCACATTCAGAGTGAAGTACGAATGAATATCTTAGAAGTGAAACAAGATGAATTGAATAGAAAACAGTAGTACTTTGCATTAATCTTTGAGGAACAGCAGAGCTCCACACCTTAATCTATGGAGTGTAGAAACTCTACCGTTGAAAATACATAAGTGAATAGAGGGTAAGCATGGCCGAATGGCCAGCCTCCCATGGAGGTCTAGAGATCTAAAAATGATCAAAAGATGTCTAATACAATAGTGAAATGTCCTATTTATAATAAACTAGCTACTAGGGTTTACATGAGTAAGTAATTGATGCATAAATTCACTTCCGGGGCCCACTTGGTGTGTGCTTGGGCTGAGCTTTAACTTTCCACATGAAGAGGCCATTTGTGGAGTTGAACGCCAGGTTTTGATCCATTTCTAGCGTTCAACTCTGGTTTTGGATCCTTTTCTGGCGCTGGACGCCAGAATTGGGCAGAGAGTTGGCGTTGAACGCCAGTTTGCGTTGTCTATTCTTGGCCAAAGTATAGACTATTATATATTGCTGGAAAGCCCTAGATGTCTACTTTCCAATGCAATTGAAAGCGCGCCATTTTGAGTTCTGTAGCTCCAGAAAATCCATTTTGAGTGCAGGGAGGTCAGAATCCAACAGCATCAGCAGTCCTTCTTCAACCTCTGAATCTGATTTCTGCTCAAGTCCCTCAATTTCAGCCAGAAAATACCTGAAATCATAGAAAAACACACAAACTCATAGTAAAGTCCAGAAATGTGAATTTAACATAAAAACTAATGAAAACATCCCTAAAAGTAACTAGATCCTACTAAAAACATACTAAAAACAATGCCAAAAAGCATATAAATTATCCGCTCATCACAAAAACTTGGTACGCGGAATTGTGATTACACTTTAATTATGTAAAGTTCATTGCTCTTTCTTTCCTTGGAAATGGCGCCAAAAACATGATGCCAAAACCACGGTTCACAACTCCGTGTAACTGACCAGCAAGTGCACTGGGTCGTCCAAGTAATACCTTACGTGAGTAAGGGTCGAATCCCACGGAGATTGTCGGTATGAAGCAAGCTATGGTCACCTTGTAAATCTCAGTCAGGCGGATATAAAACAGTAATGGGTTTTCAAAAATAAATAAATAAAAGAAGGGATAGAAATAATTATGTAAATCATTGGTGAGAGTTTCAGATAAGCGAATAGAGATGCTTTCGTTCCTCTGAACCTCTGCTTTCCTGCTATCTTCATCCAATCAGTCTTACTCCTTTCCATGGCTGGCTTTATGTGATACATCACCACTGTCAATGGCTACTTTCGGTCATCTCTCGGGAAAATGATCCAATGCCCTGTCACGGCACGGCTAATCGTCTAGAGGCATCACCCTTGTCAATGGCTTCATCTTATCCTCTCAGTGAAAATGGTCAACGCACCCTGTCACGGCACGGCTATTCATCTGTCGGTTCTCGATCATGCTGGAATAGGATTTACTATCCTTTTGCGTCTGTCACTAACGCCCTGCAATCGCGAGTTAGGAGCTCGTCACAGTCATTCATTCATTGAATCCTACTCGGAATACCACAGACAAGATTTAGACTTTCCGGATTCTCTTGAATGCCGCCATCATTCTAGCTTACACCACGAAGATTCTGGTTAGGAGATCTAAGAGATACTCATTCAGTCGAAGATATAACGGAAGTGGTTGTCAGGCACGCGTTCATAGGGAATAATGATGATTGTCACGTTCATCACATTCAGATTGAAGTACGAATGAATATCTTGGAAGTGAAACAAGATGAATTGAATAGAAAACAGTAGTACTTTGCATTAATCTTTGAGAAACAGCAGAGCTCCACACCTTAATCTATGGAGTGCAGAAACTCTGCCGTTGAAAATACATAAGTGAAAGGTCCAGGCATGGCCGAATGGCCAGCCCCTCTAAAACGTGATCAATAGTCTCCTAAGATGAACAATGGATTAAAACTAAGACCAAAGATCAAAGATGGTCAAAAAGACGTCTAATACAATAGTGAAAGGTCCTATTTATAATAAACTAGCTACTAGGGTTTACAGAAGTAAGTAATTGATGCAACACAAACATAGATAAGCACATAACATTGAAAACAAAAAACAGAAGAAATAAGAACAAGGAATGAATCCACCTTAGTGATGGTGGCGTTTCCTTCTTGAGGAACCAATGATGTCCTTGAGCTCTTCTATGTTTCTTCCTTGTCTTTGTTGCTCCTCCCTTATTGCTTTTTTGATCTTCTCTAATTTCATGAAGGATGATGGAGTGCTCTTGATGTTCCACCCTTAGTTGTCCCATGTTGGAACTTAATTCTCCTAGGGAGGTGTTGATTTGCTCCCAATAGTTTTGTGGAGGGAAGTATATCCCCTGAGGTATCTCAGGGATCTCATGGTAATGAGCTTCATACGCCTCTTGAGCTCCATGAATGGGCTCTCTTGCTTACTCCATCTTTTTCTTAGTGATGGGCTTTAGAGATGAATCTTTCCATCTCCCATGGCTCAGAGGTGAAAGCACTTGCCTTCCCTTTCCTCTTTGAGGTTTCTCTGGCCTTAGGTGCCATCAATGGTTATGGAAAAACAAAAAGCTTATGCTTTTACCACACCAAACTTAGAATGTTGCTCGCCCTCGAGCAAAAGAAGAAAGAATAGAAGAAGAAGAAGAAGATATGGAGGAGATGGAGGGATGTGTGTATGGATATGAGTGGTGAATGGAAAACAGAAGAGATGACCATGAATGGAGAGAGAGAGGGTGAGGTGGGTGGGGATCCTATGGGATTCACAGATCCTGAGATGATCCTGTGGTGTCCACAGATCTTGAGGTGATCCTGTGGTGTCCACAGATAAAGAGGTGTCAAGGATTTACATCCCTGCACCCATTAGGCATGTAAAATGCCCTTGCACACAACTCTGGGCGTTCAGCGCCAGGTTGGTGCCCATTTTGGGCGTTCAACGCCCATTTACTGGCCATTTCTGGCGTTGAACGCCAGAATCATGCTTGTTCTGGGCGTTCAGCGCCAGCTCCTCTCCAGGGTGCAATTCTGGCGCTGAGTTGTGAATCACACTTTTCACAACTCGTACCATTAACCAGCAAGTGCACTGGGTCGTCCAAGTAATACCTTACGTGAGTAAGGGATTGTTGGTTTGAAGCAATCTATGGTTATCTTGCAATTCTTAGTCAGGAAGTCAATTATATTTATCAGTTATTCATGGTTTGAGGAAGGTGATGAGTGTCACGGATCATCATCTTCATCACAGTTAAGCGCGAATGAACATCTTAGATAGGAACAAGCGTGTTTGAATGGAAAACGGAAATACTTGCATTAATTCATCGAGACACAGCAGAGCTCCTCACCCCCAACAATGGAGTTTAGAGACTCATGCCGTCAAAGGGTACAAAGTTTAGATCTAAAATGTCATGAGATACAAAATAAGTCTCTAAAAGTTGTTTAAATACTAAACTAGTAGCCTAGGTTTACAGAAAATGAGTAAACTATAGCAGATGGTATAGAGATCCACTTCTGGGGCCCACTTGGTGTGTGCTGGGGCTGAGACTTAAGCAATTTACGTGTATAAGGCCATTTTGGGCGTTCAACGCCAGGTTTGAATCCATTTCTGGCGTTGAACTCCAACTTTTGATCCTTTTCTGGCGCTGGACACCAGAATTGGGCAGAGAACTGGAGTTGAATGCCAGTTTACGTCATCTATCCTTGAGCAAAGTATGGACTATTATATATTTCTGGAAAGTCCTGGATGTCTACTTTCCAACGCAATTGGAAGCACGCCATTTCGAGTTCTGTAGCTCCAGAAAATCCACTTTGAGTGCAGGGAGGTCAGAATCCAACAGCATCAGCAGTCCTTTTTCAGCCTGAATCAGATTTTTGCTCAGCTCCCTCAATTTCAGCCAGAAAAATACCTGAAATTACAGAAAAACACACAACTCATAGTAAAGTCCAGAAATATGAATTTTTCCTAAAAACTAATGAAAATAAACTAAAAACTAACTAAAACGTACTAAAAACTATATGAAATTAACCCCAAAAAGCGTATAAAATATCCGCTCATCACAACACCAAACTTAAAATGTTGCTTGTCCTCAAGCAACTAGACAAATAAAATAGAAGACTAATGGGTTGAGAAGCAATAATATCTCAGAGTTTTTGAGTGAAGCTCAGATTCTAATAAAATGAGCGGGGCTAGTAGCTTTTTGCTTCTGAACAGTTTTGGCATCTCACTTTATCCATTGAAGCT
>NC_029794.2:14210598-14213014 GCF_000816755.2 Arachis ipaensis | reverse complement strand
ACAGATCTTGAAATGATCCTGTGAGGTCCACAGGTCTTGAGGTGTCAAGGCATTTACATCCCTGCACCAATTTAGGCATGCAAAATGCCCTTGCACACAACTCTGGGCGTTCAGCGCCAGGTTGGTGCCCATTTTGGGTGTTCAACGCCCATTTACTAGCCATTTCTGGCGTTGAACGCCATAACCATGCTCTGTTCTGGCGTTGAACGCCAGACAGGTGCTTCCTTCAGGGTGTGATTTTTCTTCTGCTATTTTTGATTCCGTTTTCAATTTTTAATATTTATTTTGTGACTCCACATGATCATGAACCTAATAAAACATGAAAAACCATGAAAATAAATAAAAATTGGGTTGCCTCCCAACAAGCGCTTCTTTAATGTCCTTAGCTGGACCTTGCTGAGCTTTTAATCTAGCTTCAACCTTGAGCACTCTTTTTCAACATTGCCTTCAAGATAGTGCTTGATTCTCTGTCCATTAACAATAAACTTCTTGTCAGAGTCAATATCTTGAAGCTCTACATAACCATATGGTGATACGCTTGTAATCACGTATGGTCCCCTCCACCAGGATTTCAATTTCCCAGGGAATAGCCTGAGTCTAGAGTTGAACAGCAGAACCTTCTGTCCTGGTTCAAAGATTCTAGATGACAGCTTTCTGTCATGCCACTTTTTTTATTTCTCTTTATAAAGCTTGGCATTTTCGAAAGCTGTGAATCTGAACTCCTCTAGCTCATTTAGCTGGAGCAATCTTTTTTCTCCTGCTAATTTGGCATCAAAGTTTAGGAATCTGGTTGCCCAGTAGGCCTTATGTTCCAGTTCCACGGGCAGGTGACATGCCTTACCATACACCAGTTGGTATGGAGAGGTCCCTATAGGGGTCTTGAATGCTGTTCTGTAAGCCCACAGAGCATCATCCAAGCTCCGTGCCCAATCCTTTCTACGGGTATTTACTGTCCGTTCTAGGATTCTCTTTAATTCTCTGTTAGAGACTTCAACTTGCCCATTAGTTTGTGGATGATATGGAGTAGCCACCTTGTAGCGAATTCCATACCGAACCATGGCAGAGTAAAGCTGTTTATTGCAGAAGTGAGTGCCCCCATCACTGATTAGTACTCTAGGGACACCAAACCTGATAAAAATATATTTCTGGAGGAACTTCAGCACTGTTTTAGTATCATTGGTGGGTGTGGCAATGGCCTCAACCCATTTTGATACATAGTCAACTGCCACCAGAATATAAGTGTTTGAGTATGATGGTGGGAAAGGTCCCATGAAGTCAATTCCCCATACGTCAAATAACTCAATTTCCAAGATTCCTTGTTGAGGCATGGCGTAACCATGAGGCAGATTACCAGCTCTTTGGCAATTGTCACAGTTACGTACAAACTCTCAGGAATCTTTATAGAGTGTGGGCCAATAGAAGTCACATTGGAGGACCTTGGTGGCTGTTTGCTCACCTCCGAAATGGCCTCCATATTGAGATCCATGGCAATGCCACAGGATCCTCTGTGCTTCTTCTCTAGGCACACACCTACGGATTATTCCGTCTGCACATCTCTTAAAGAGATAAGGTTCATCCCACAAGTAGTACTTTGCATCAGTAATTAATTTCTTCTTTTGTATCCTGTTGTACTCCTTGGGTATGAACCTTGCAGCTTTATAGTTTGCAATATCGGCAAACCATGGTGTTTCCTGAATGGCAAATACATGCTCATCCGGAAAGGTCTCAGAGATCTCAAGAGAGGGGGAGGGCGTCCCTTCTACTGGCTCTATCCGGGACAGATGATCAGCTACTTGGTTCTCTGTCCCTTTTCTGTCTCTTATTTCTATATCAAACTCTTGCAGAAGAAGGTGTCACCTTCTCCTAGAAATGCATATTTCAAGGATGGTGGCAGTGGCTTGAGCTCTGGTTTAGGAGGGTTTTCCTCTTTCAGAAGAAAGTTCAGAGGCTCTTTCATGTCCCCTGACTCCTCTAAATCAGGCTGAACATCTTTAAAGATGTTTTCCAACTCTGATTCAATACTCTCAGCCATGTTGATCTCTTCTACCAAAGAGTCAATAAGATCAACTTTCATGCAGTCTTTTGATGTGTCTGGATGCTGCATGGCTTTGACAGCGTTCAACTTGAATTCATCATCATTGACTCTCAGGGTTATTTCCCCCTGTTGGACGTCAATGAGGGATCGTCCAGTTGCTAGGAAGGGTCTTTCTAGAATGAGAGTAGCACTCTTGTGCTCCTCCATTTCCAGTACAACAAAGTCAGTGGGAAAGGCGAATGGCCCAACTCTGACAATCATGTATTCAATCACGCCTGATGGGTATTTAGTGGAACCATCAGCAAGTTGGAGACATATCCGGGTTGGTTTAACTTCTTCAGTTAAGCCAAGCTTTCTGATAGTGGATGCAGGTATTAGGTT
>NC_029794.2:14204090-14210587 GCF_000816755.2 Arachis ipaensis | reverse complement strand
GAATCTTTATTTCAAGAGTCCTGAGATAATCTGCAAAGCGAGCAAATTGCTTATCCTGCTCCTCTTTCCGGAGTTTTTGAGGATAAGGTATCTTGGCTTTATATTCTTCAACCTTAATTGCTGTAGATTTACTGCCTACAGAAGTGGTTGAAGAAGCCTTTTTAGAGGGGTTGTTATAAGCATTTGTGTGTGTCTGATCCCTCACTGGCAATTGAGTGCCAGAGTTAGAAACTGGAGTGACGTTAGATGCCAACTCCTTGTCTGTTCCTGGCGTCTGAACGCCAGAATTGTGCCCATTTTGGGCGTTCAGCGCCAGATCCTGCCCATTTTGGGCGTTCAACGCCAGATCCTTGCCCATTTCTGGCGTTGAACGCCAATCCTGAGATGATCCTGAGATGATCCTGTGGTGTCCACAGATCTTGAGGTGATCCTGTGGTGTCCACAGATCCGGAGGTGTCAAAGATTTACATCCCTGAACCCATTAGGCATGCAAAATGCCCTTGCACACAACTCTGGGCGTTCAGCGCCAGGTTGGTGCCCATTTTGGGCGTTCAACGCCCATTTGTTGCCATTTCTGGCGTTGAACGCCAGAACCATGCTTGTTCTGGGCGTTCAGCTCCAGGATACTGCCCATTTTGGGCGTTCAGCGCCAGAACTATGCTCTGTTCTGGCGTTGAACGCCAGACAGGTGCTTCCTCCAGGGTGTGATTTTTCTTCTGCTGTTTTTGATTCCGTTTCTAATTTTTTTTTCGTTTATTTTGTGACTCCACATGATCATGAACCTAAGAAAACATGAAAAACAAAAACAAAATTAGATAAATAAACATTGGGTTGCCTCCCAACAAGTGCTTCTTTAATATCAATAGCTTGACAGTGGGCTCTCATGGAGCCTCACAAATGTGCAGAGCTTTGTTGAAACTCTCCAACACCAAACTTAGAGTTTGACTGTGGGGGCTTGGGTTGACTCTGCTTTGAGAGAAGCTTTTCATGCTTCCTCTCCATGGTTGCAGAGGGAGATCCTTGAGTTTTAAACACAAGGGAATCCTCATTCCATTGAAGGACTAGTTCACCTCTGTCAACATCAATCACAGCTCTTGCTGTGGCCAGGAAAGGTCTTCCTAGGATGATGGATTCATCCTCTTCCTTTCCAGTATCCAGGACTATGAAATCATAGTTTTTGGAAAAGGTTAGTATTGTTTTCGAAATTTTTTTTTAAATCAAAAATAAAAATAATTAGTTTAATTAAAAAGAAATTTTGAAAAAGCGGGAAGATATTTTCGAAAATTAGAGAGAGAGAGTTAGTTAGGTAGTTTTGAAAAAGTTAAGAAATAAACAAAAAGTTAGTTAGTTAGTTGAAACAAATTTTGAAAAGATAAGAAGTTAGGAGGTTAGAAAAGATATTTTGAAGCCAACTTTTTGAAAAAGGTAAGATAAGAAGATATTTTAGAAATTAGTTTTGAAAAAGATTTGATTTTTAAAATCTCAATTAATGACTTGATTCATAAGAAATCACAAGATATGATTCTAGAACTTAAAGTTTGAATCTTTCTTAACAAGCAAGTAACAAACTTCAAATTTTTGAATCAAAACATTAATTGATTATGTTATTTTCGAAAATTTGATATAAAAATAAGAAAAAGATTTTTGAAAAATATTTTTGGAATTTTCGAAAATAACTAAGAATTTTGAAAAAGATTTTATTTTTGAAAAAGATTTTGAAAAAGATAAGATTTTCAAATTGAAAATTTGATTTGACTCATAAGAAACAACTTGATTTTAAAAATTTTTTAAAAAGTCAACTCGAATTTTCGAATTTGATGAGAAAAAGGGAAAGATATTTTTTTGTTTTTTGAATTTTTATGACGAGAGAGGAAAACAGGAAAAATGATGCAATGCATGAAAGTTATGGATCAAAACAATGAATGCATGCAAGAATGCTATGAATGTCAAGATGAACACCAAGAACACTTTGAATGTCAAGATGAACATCATAGACACAATTTTGAAAAATTTTTAATGCAAAGAAAACATGCAAGACACCAAACTTAGAATTCTTTAATGCTTACGCACTAAGAATTCAAGAATGCATATGAAAAACACCATACAACACAAAACAAAAAATCATCAAGATCAAACAAGAAGACTTACCAAGAACAACTTGAAGATCATGAAGAACACTATGAATGCATGAAATTTTCGAAAAATGCAAGATGCACATGCAAATGACACCAAACTTATGACATGACTCATGACTCAAACAAGAAACACAAAAATTGTTTTTGATTTTTATGATTTTCTAATTTTTTTTTTGGATTTTTTTCGAAATTTATATGAAAAAGAAAAAATAAGGATTCCAAAATTTTTAACATGAATTCCAGGAATCTTGCATTCTTAGTCTAAAGCTTCAGTCCAGGAATTAGACATGGCTCACTAGCAAGCCAAGCTTTCAATGAAAGCTCCGGTCCAAAACACTGGACATGGCCAATGGCCAGCCAAGCTTCAGCAGGTGAATCAGGAACAGTAGCAGGTGGATTAGCAACAACTAGCTTGCTCTTGATAACAAATTGCTGCCTCAGTCCAAATAAATTTAGACATGGCTTTACAGCCAGCCAGGCTTCACATGCTTCATGAAACACTAGAATTCATTCTTAAAAATTTTGAATAAAATTTTTGAAAACATTTTTATATTATTTTTTTTTCGAAAACAAAGGAGAAAATTTTGAAATATTTTTGAAAAAATTTTTTTTTTGAAAAGAAAACAAAAAGAAAATTACCTAATCTGAGCAACAAGATGAACCGTCAGTTGTCCAAACTCGAACAATCCCCGGCAACTAGACAAATAAAATAGAAGACTAATAGTTTGAGAAGCAATAATATCTCAGAGTTTTTGAGTGAAGCTCAGATTCTAATTAGATGAGCGGGACTAGTAGCTTTTTGCTTCCGAACAGTTTTGGCATCTCACTTTATCCATTGAAGCTCAGAGTGATTGGCATCTATAAGAACTTAGAATTCAGATAGTGTCATTGATTCTCCTATTTTAGTATGATGATTCTTGAACACAGCTATTTCATGAGTCTTGGCCGTGGCCCTAAGCACTTTGTTTTCCAGTATTACCACCGGATACATAAATGCCACAGACACATAATTGGGTGAACCCTTTGGATTGTGACTCAGCTTTGCTAAAGTCCCCAATTAGAGGTGTCCAGAGTTCTTAAGCACACTCTTCTTTCTGCTTTGGACCTTGACTTTAACCGCTCAGTCTCAAGTTTTCACTTGACACCTTCACGCCACAAGCACATGGTTAGGGACAGCTTGATTTAGCCGCTTAGGCCAGGATTTTATTCCCTTAGGCTCTCCTATCCACTGATGCTCAAAGCCTTGGGATCCTTTTTATCACCCTTGCCTTTTGGTTTTAAGGGCTATTGGCTCTTTGCTCTTGCCTTTTAGTTTTAAGAGCTTTGCTTTTTCTGCTTGCTTTTTCTTTTTCTTTCTATTTTTTTTTTCGCCACTTTTTTTTTCTGCAAGCTTTGTTCTTTGCTGCTTTTTCTTGCTTCAAGAATCATTTTTATGATTTTTCAGATTATCAATAACATGTCTCTTGTTCATCATTCTTTCAAGAGCCAACATATTTAACAGTCTTAAACAACAAATTCAAAAGATATATGCACTGTTCAAGCATTCATTCAGAAGACAGAAAGCATGGCCACCACATTTAACTAATTAGAATTTCTCTTATTAAAACTCGAAATTTTATTGCCTCTTATTCAAAAGATCTACTACTTTATTCATGTTTGCTGATGATGAGAAAAATAAACTATAGCTTAATTGGAGATAAAATCAAAATAGATACTAATTACTACTATATGACTCCTAAGGTAAACTTCTATAAGGACACTATCACAGAGTTAAGGCAGAAATTGGAAATTAACAACCTTTATTCTGGGAGAACGGGGGTTCCTCTGATCTTTGGGGTGCTTGGTCCTGCAAGAGATACTTTCTGGCGCTTCAAGTCCCTTAAGTCACGCCCTTGCTCCTCTTGTTCTTTAATCATATATGTAAGAATTTGACTGTGTTCCTTTTGTTCTTTTATGATTTGTTCCATAGCTTCCCGTATCTTGGTAACAGACGTCTCAAGATACTCCCAGTATTCAGATTGAGGGATCTCTGGGAGGAATTCCTGTGTTTTCTTCTTGATGGGATCATCTTGTGCTTGTTGTTTTTCCATTGATGCTTTGGTGATTGGCTTCTCAACTGAGATATACTCAGTTATTCCCATCCTTACTCCAGCATCCTTGCAGAGCAGAGATATCACGCTTGGATAAGCCAACCTGGCCTCTTTAGAATTTTTGTTAGCAATTTTGTAGAATTCAGCTGAGATCAACTGATGAACCTCCACTTCCTTTCCCATCATGATGCAATGGATCATCACTGCTCTTTTAACTGTGACTTCAGAACGGTTGCTAGTAGGCAACAGAGAATGCCCAATGAAGTCCAGCCATCCTCTGGCGACTGGTTTGAGATCCTCTCTCTTGAGTTGATTTAGGACACCCTTTGTGTTGGTGGTCCACCTGGCTCCAGGGATACATATGTCCTCTAGAATCTTATCCAGGCCCTTGTCTGCTCTCATCATTCTCCTGTTGAAGGAGTCTGGATCGTCTTTCAGCTGAGGTAGCTTTAAGATCTCTCTGATCTTATCAGGGATGGTATGAACAATCTTTCCTCTGACCATGGTTTGATATTCATAGAAAGCAGTTCCAGATAGTTTTTGCTTGTCAGTCTGCCACATATTAGCATAGAACTCCTGGACCATATTCCTTCCCACTTTCATTTCAGGATTAGCTAGGACTTCCCAGTTCCTGATTCGAATTTGCTGCTGGATCTCCGGATATTCATCTTCTTTCAGATCGAATCTAACTTCCGGGATCACTGATCTCAGACCTATTATTTTGTTATAATGGTCTGAATGTTCTTTAGATAAGAACTTCCCTTGATTCCAAAGTGGTTTTGGAACGCTCTCTTTCTTGCCTCTTGGAGTGGGTTGTTTTCCTTTGGGAGCCATGATCTTAGTGATCACGGATAAACACACCAAACTTAGAGGTTTGCTTGTCCTCAAGCAAAATAAAAGAAAGGAGAGGGATAGAAGGAGAGCTAGGTGCAATTGTTGATGGGAGGGGAGGGAGGCCGAACTCAACTTTATAGGGAGGGAGGGTGGGTTTTTCGAAAAAAAAGAGATAAAGATATGATAAAAAGATTTATTTGGAAAAGATAAGATAGAAGATATGATAAGAGAAGATATAGTTTAAAATTGAGAGGATATGAAAGATTTTTGAAAAAGATAGATTTAGATTTTGAAAAAGATAAAGTGGAGGTTTTGAAAAAGATATTGATGAGTTGAAAAGATAGATTTGTAAAAAAAAAAATTTGAAAAGAGTTGGGTTGAATTTGCAAAGAGGGTTGGTGCTTATGGATTAAGATATATTTGATATTTTTAAGGTAGGGTTTTTAGAAATTATGGAATTTAGAAATCAAGGTTCTTAACATGTTTATGTAAGAAATCATTAATTGAAGTAAGAAAATCAAGATTGGAATGAAAAAATATGAAGAAAAATGAACTTGCCTCCTCCCTATCATCCTGGCGTTTGAACGCCCAAACACTGCCTGTTTTGGGCGTTCAACGCCCAAATGCTGCTCTCCTGGGCGTTCAACGCCCAGCTGCTGCCATTACTGGCGTTCAACGCCCAGTGGGTGCCCATTTCTGGCGTTGAACGCCCAGATTGCTACCATTACTGGCGTTCAACGCCCAGTGGATGCCCATTTTGGGCGTTGAACGCCCAAAATACACTTTTACTGGTGTTTTCTTGCCAGTGAGCTCTTTTTCTCTGTTTTGTGTGCAGATTCCTTCTGTAACCCTGTGAACTTATGCAATTGATTATTTACCTTGTCATCAATGAACTCTATATAAACAAATAAAAATAAAAATAGAAATAGGGCAAAAATTCTTAGAGGATTGATGCCCCATGACTGGGTTGCCTCCCAGCAAGCGCTTCTTTAGTGTCTTTAGCTGGACTTTGCTGAGCTTTTAATCTAGCTTCAGCCTTGAGCACTCTTGCTCAATGTTGCCTTCAAGATAGTGTTTGATTCTCTGTCCATTGACAATGAATCTCTTATCAGAATCAATATCTTGAAGCTCCACATAACCATATGGTGATACACTTGTAATCACGTATGGTCCCCTCCACCAGGATTTCAATTTCCCGGGGAAT
The DNA here is from genome assembly GCF_000816755.2 of Arachis ipaensis. Taxonomy (NCBI): domain Eukaryota; kingdom Viridiplantae; phylum Streptophyta; class Magnoliopsida; order Fabales; family Fabaceae; genus Arachis; species Arachis ipaensis. The sequence continues at coordinate 14,204,324 of NC_029794.2, read as the reverse complement.
AGCCTGAGTCTAGAGTTAAACAGCAGAACCTTCTGTCCTGGTTCAAAGATTCTAGATAACAGCTTTCTGTCATGCCATTTTTTTTATTTTTCTTTATAAAGCTTGGCATTTTCGAAAGCTGTGAATCTGAATTCCTCTAGCTCATTTAGCTGGAGCAATCTTTTTTCTCCTGCTAATTTGGCATCAAAGTTTAGGAATCTATTGCCCAGTAGGCTTTATGTTCCAGTTCCACGG
>NC_029794.2:14201863-14203950 GCF_000816755.2 Arachis ipaensis | reverse complement strand
ATTTCCAAGATTCCTTGTTGAGGCATGGTGTAACCATGAGGCAGATTACCAGCTCTTTGGCAACTGTCACAGTTACGCACAAACTCTCGGGAATCTCTATGGAGTGTGGGCCAATTGAAGCCACATTGGAGGACCTTGGTGGCTGTTCGCTCACCTCTGAAATGGCCTCCATATTGAGATCCATGGCAATGCCATAGGATCCTCTGTGCTTCCTCTCTAGGAACACACCTACGGATTATTCCGTCTGCACATCTCTTAAAGAGATAGGGTTCATCCCACAAGTAGTACTTTGCATCAGTAATTAATTTCTTCTTCTGTATCCTGTTGTACTCCTTGGGTATGAACCTTGCAGCTTTATAGTTTGCAATATCGGCAAACCATGGTGTTTCCTGAATGGCAAATAAATGCTCATCCGGAAAAGTCTCAGAGTTCGCAAGAGAGGGGAGGGTCGTCCCTTCTGCTGGCTCTATCCGGGACAGATGATCAGCCACTTGGTTCTCTGTTCCTTTTCTGTCTCTTATTTCTATATCAAACTCTTGCAGAAGCCTTGTTAGAGATTTTATGCCCAAGGACAATCCCCTCAGTCACCATGAAGTGACATTTTTCCCAGTTTAAAACTAGGTTGGTCTCTTGGCATCTCTTCAGAACAAGTTTTAGGTGATCAAGACAGGAGCTGAATAAGTCTCCATATACTGAGAAGTCATCCATGAAGACTTTCAGAAAATTTTCCACCATGTCAGAGAAAATAGAGAGCATGCATCTCTGGAAGGTTGCAGGCGCATTACACAGCCCGAATGGCATCCTTCTATAAGCAAACACTCCAGATGGACATGTGAATGCTGTTTTCTCTTGATCCTGGGGATCCACTGCAATCTGGTTATAGCCTGAGTAGCCATCCAAAAAGCAGTAATACTCATGACCTGCTAGTCTTTCTAGCATCTGGTCTATGAATGGTAAAGGAAAATGGTCTTTTCTGGTGGGTGTATTGAGCCTTCTGTAGTCAATACACATGCGCCACCCTGTAACTGTTCTTGTAGGAACCAGTTCATTTTTTTCATTATGAATCACTGTCATGCCTCCCTTTTTTGGAATGACTTGGACAGGGCTCACCCAGGGGCTATCAGAAATAGGATAAATAATCCCAGCCTCTAGTAATTTGGTGACCTCTTTCTGCACCACTTCTTTCATGGCTGGATTTAGCCACCTCTGTGGTTGAACCACTGGTTTAGCATTATCCTCCAATAAGATTTTGTGCATGCATCTAGCTGGGCTTATGCCCTTAAGGTCACCTATGGACCACCCAAGAGCTGTCTTGTGTGTCCTTAGCACTTGAATAAGCGCTTCCTCTTCCTGTGAATTTAAAGCAGAGCTTATGATCACTGGAAAAGTGTCATCTTCTCCTAGAAATGCATATTTCAAGGATGGTGGTAATGGCTTGAGCTCGGGTTTATGAGGTTTTTCCTCTTCCAGAAGAAATTTCAGAGGCTCTTTCGTGTCCTCTAAATCCTCCAAATCAGGCTGAACATCTTTAAAGATGTCTTCCAACTCTGATTCGAGACTCTCAGCCATGTTGATCTCTTCTACCAAGGAGTCAATAAGATCAACTTTCATGCAGTCTGTTGATGTGTCTAGATGCTGCATGGCTTTAACAGCGTTTAACTTAAACTCATCATCATTGACTCTCAGGGTTATTTCCCCCTGTTGGACGTCAATGAGGGATCGTCCAGTTGCTAGGAAGGGTCTTCCTAGAATGAGAGTAGCACTCTTGTGCTCCTCCATTTCCAGCACAACAAAGTCAGTGGGAAAGGCGAATGGCCCAACCCTGACAATCATGTCTTCAATCACGCCTGATGGGTATTTAGTGGAGCCATCAGCAAGTTGAAGACATATCCGAGTTGGTTTAACTTCTTCAATTAAACCAAGCTTTCTGATAGTGGATGCAGGTATTAGGTTGATGCTTGCCCCAAGATCACATAAAGCTGTCTTGGTACAATTACCCTCTAATGTGCATGGTATCAGAAAACTCCCAGGGTCTTTAAGCTTTTCAAGAAAGCTCTTCAGAATGACTGCACTGCATTCTTCAGTGA
>NC_029794.2:14198553-14201783 GCF_000816755.2 Arachis ipaensis | reverse complement strand
TGTTCCTGGCGTCTGAACGCCAGAACTGTGCCCATTTTGGGCGTTCAGCGCCAGATCTTGCCCAATTTAGGCATTCAACGCCAGATCCTTGCCCATTTCTGGCATTGAACGCCAGTTTTGCCTTGTTTCTGGCGTTGAACGCCAGTCCTAAGCATGGTCTGGGCGTTCAGCGCCAGCCTTCCACCAAATTTCTGGCGTTTTAGAGCCAGAATTATTTTTCCCTGGGCTCTTACTGTCCTCAGGTGAATCTTGGGTGGTTTGCGCATTTCTTGGCTTTTTGCTGCTTTGAGGTGGGGTATTTAATGTTTTCCCACTTCTTAATTGAACAGCTTGGCATTCTTCTGTTATTTGCCTTGACAGCTGCTGCTTTGTTTGCTTAAACTATTCTTCCATATGTATATTAGCCATCCTTGTCTCACTTAGTCTATCTTTGAATTCGGCTAACTGCTTTGTTAGGAAGTCCAATTGCTGATTGAATTCAGCAGCTTGTTTTACAGGACTGAGTTCAGCAGTTGCTGTTTTAACCTCTTCTTTCATGGAGAAGGAAGAACACCAAACTTAAAATTTTTAGAAAACCAAACTATAATTTTCGAAAAACACAGAGAAATCAACAAGAAAACACCAAACTTAAAGTTTGGCACAGGATTTAATAGAAAAATTATTTTTGAAAAAGGTTTTAAAAAGAAAATAAGGATTCTAAAATTTTAACACGACACTAATATGAGACTCTAAACAAAAAGAGAAATTTTTCCTAATCTAAGCAACAAAATAAACCGTTAGTTGTCCAAACACGAACAATCCCCGACAACGGCGCCAAAAACTTGGTGCACAAATTGTGAATCACACTTTTCACAACTCGTACCACTAACCAGCAAGTGCACTGGGTCGTCCAAGTAATACCTTACGTGAGTAAGGGTCGAATCCCACGGAGATTGTTGGTTTGAAGCAATCTATAGTTATCTTGTAAATCTTAGTTAGGAAGTCAATTATATTTATCAGTTGAATTGCGAATAAACGAGAGAGCATAAATTAAAGGTTACTTGTTATGCAGTGATGAAGAATATGTTGGAGTTTTGGAGATGCTTTGTGTTCTAAATCTCTACTTTCCTCTGTCTTCTGATTCATGCATGCACGTCCTCCTATGGCTGGCTTTATGCAAGGGCATCACCGTTGTCAGTGGCTACATCCCCTCCTCTCAGTGAAAATGGTCAACGCACCCTGTCACGGCATGGCTATTCATCTGTCGGTTCTCGATCATGCTGGAATAGGATTCACCATCCTTTTGCGTCTGTCACTAACGCCCAGCACTCGCGAGTTTGAAGCTCGTCACAGTCATTCAATCACTGAATCCTACTCGGAATACCACAGACAAGGTTTAGACTTTTCGGATTCTCTTGAATGCCGCCATCAATCTAGCTTATACCACGGAGATTTCAATTAAGAAGTCTAAATTAAGGTTTAGTCTTCTATTTTAGTTGTTTGACACGCCAATCCTGCTTTATAACATGACTCTGAGATTGAGTTGTTTGACGTATGGGGAATTGACTTCATGGGACCTTTCCCACCATCATATTCAAACACTTATATTCTGGTGGCAGTTGATTATGTATCAAAATGGGTTGAGGCCATTGCCACACCCACCAATGATACTAAGACAGTGCTGAAGTTTCTCCAAAAATATATCTTTAGCAGATTTGGTGTCCCTAGAGTACTAATCAGTGATGGAGGCACTCACTTCTGCAATAAACAGCTTTACTCTACCATGGTTCGGTATGGAATTCGCCACAAGGTGACTACTCCATATCATCCACAAACTAATGGGCAAGCTGAAGTCTCTAACAGAGAATTAAAGAGAATCCTAGAACGGACAGTAAATACCCGTAGAAAGGATTGGGCACGGAGCTTGGATGATGCTTTGTGGGCTTACAAAACAGCATTCAAGACCCCTATAGGGACCTCTCCATACCAACTGGTGTATGGTAAGGCATGTCACCTGCCCGTGGAACTGGAACATAAGGCCTACTGGGCAACCAGATTCCTAAACTTTGATGCCAAATTAGCAGGAGAAAAAAGATTGCTCCAGCTAAATGATCTAGAGGAGTTCAGATTCACAGCTTTCGAAAATGCCAAGCTTTATAAAGAGAAATAAAAAAAGTGGCATGACAGAAAGCTGTCATCTAGAATCTTTGAACCAGGACAGAAGGTTCTGCTGTTCAACTCTAGACTCAGGCTATTCCCCGAAAAATTGAAATCCCGGTGGAGGGGACCATACGTGATTACAAGCGTATCACCATATGGTTATGTAGAGCTTCAAGATATTGACTCTGACAAGAAGTTCATTATTAATGGACAGAGAATCAAGCACTAACTTGAAGGCAATGTTGAGCAAGAGTGCTCAAGGTTGAAGCTAGATTAAAAGCTCAGCAAGGTCCAGCTAAAGACATTAAAGAAGCGCTTGTTGGGAGGCAACCCAATTTTTATTTATTTTCATGATTTTTCATGTTTTATTAGGTTCATGATCATGTGGAGCCACAAAATAAATATTAAAAATTGAAAACGGAATCAAAAACAGCAGAAGAAAAATCACTCCCTGGAGGAAGCACCTGTCTGGCATTCAACGCCAGAACAGAGCATGGTTCTGGCGCTGAACGCCCAAAGTTGTGTGCAAGGGCATTTTGCATGCCTAAATTGGTGCAGGGATGTAAATGCCTTGACACCTCAAGATCTGTGGACCTCACAGGATCCCCACCTTCCCTCCTCATAATCCTAGTTTTTTTCCACATCTTCTTCTTCATCTATTCCTTCTTCTTTTTCTCGAGGGCGAGCAACATTCTAAGTTTGGTGTGGTAAAACAATTATGTGAAGGATCTATAGCTCAGTGGTAGAACATGTGGCTGCAAATCAAGAGATCCCTGAGATACCTCAGGGGATGCACTTCCCTCCACATAATTATTGGAAGCAACTGAGGAGAGAAATACCAAAAATCACTAGGAATCAAGCCACAAAGGCAAGGAAGAGACATAAAAGAGCTCAAGAACATCATTGGTTCCTCAAGAAGGAAATGCCATCATCACTAAGGTGGACTCGTTCCTTGTTCTTACTTTCTCTGTTTTTCGTTTTCTCTATGTTAAGTGCTTATCTAAGTTTGTGTCTTATTACATGATCATTAGTATTTAGTAACTCTGTCTTAAAGTTATGAATGTCCTATGAATCCATCACCTCTCTTAAAT
>NC_029794.2:14185721-14198526 GCF_000816755.2 Arachis ipaensis | reverse complement strand
GAAAAAAAAAGAAAGAAAAAGAAAAAGCAAGCAGAAAAAGCCAAAAGCTCTTAAAACCAAGAGGCAAGAGCAAAAAGCCAATAACCTTTAAAACCAAAAGGCAAGGGCAAATAAAAAGGATCCCAAGGCTTTGAGTATCAGTGGATAGGAGGGCCTAAAGGAATAAAATCCTGGTCTAAGCGGCTAAACCAAGCTGTCCCTAACCATGTGCTTGTGGCGTGTAGATGTCAAGTGAGAACTTGAGACTGAGCGGTTAAAGTCAAGGTCCAAAGCAAAAAGAAGAGTGTGCTTAAGAACCCTGGACACCTCTAATTGGGGGCTTTAGCAAAGTTGAGCCACAATATGAAAAGGTTCACCTAATTATGTGTCTGTGGCATTTATGTATCCGGTGGTAATACTGGAAAACAAAGTGCTTAGGGCCACGGCCAAGACTCATAAAATAGCTGTGTTCAAGAATCATCACACTGAAATAGGAGAATCAATAACACTATCTGAATTCTAAGTTCCTATAGATGCCAATCACTCTGAGCTTCAATGGATAAAGTGAGATGCCAAAACTGTTCAGAAGCAAAAAGCTACTAGTCCCGCTCATCTAATTAGAATCTGAGCTTCACTCAAAAACTCTGAAATATTATTGCTTCTCAACCTATTAGTCTTCTATTTTATTTGTCTAGTTGCTTGAGGACAAGCAACAGTTTAAGTTTGGTGTTGTGATGAGCGGATATTTGATACGCTTTTTGGGGTTAATTTCATATAGCTTTTAGTATGTTTTAGTTAGTTTTTAGTTTATTTTCATTAGTTTTTAGGAAAAATTCATATTTCTAGACTTTACTATGAGTTGTGTATTTTTCTGTAATTTCAGGTATTTTTCTGGCTGAAATTGAGGGAGCTGAGCAAAAATATGATTCAGGCTGAAAAAAGACTGCTGATGCTGTTGGATTCTGACCTCCCTGCACTCAAAGTGGATTTTCTGGAGCTACAGAACTCGAAATGGCGTGCTTCCAATTGCGTTGGAAAGTAGACATCCAGGGCTTTCCATCAATATATAATAGTCTATACTTTGCTCAAGGATAGATGACGTAAACTGGCATTCAACGCCAGTTCTCTGCCCAATTCTGGCGTCCAGCGCCAGAAAAGGATTAAAAGTTGGAGTTCAACGCCAGAAATGGATCCAAACCTGGCGTTGAACGCCCAAAATGGCCTTATGCACGTGAATTGCTTAAATCTCAGCCCCAGCACACACCAAGTGGGCCCCAGAAGTGGATCTCTATACCATCTGCTATAGTTTACTCATTTTCTGTAAACCTAGGCTACTAGTTTAGTATTTAAACAACTTTTAGAGACTTATTTTACATCTCATGACATTTTTAGATCTGAACTTTGTACTCTTTAACGGCATGAGTCTCTAAACTCCATTGTTGGGGGTGAGGAGTTCTGCTGTGTCTCGATGAATTAATGCAAGTATTTCTATTTTCTATTCAAACACGCTTGTTCCTATCTAAGATGTTCATTCGCGCTTAACTGTGATAAAGGTGATGATCCGTGACACTCATCACCATTCTCAACCCATGAACGTGTGCCTGACAACCACCTCTGTTCTATATCAGATTGAATGAGTATCTCTTAGATCTCTTAATCAGAATCTTCGTGGTATAAGCTAGAATTGATGGCAGCATTCATGAGAATCCAGAAAGTCTAAACCTTGTCTGTGGTATTCCGAGTAGGATTCAAGGATTGAATGACTGTGACGAGCTTCAAACTCCTGAAGGCTGGGCGTTAGTGACAAACGCAAAAGAATCAAGGGATTCTATTCCAACCGGATCGAGAACCAACCGGTGATTAGCCGTGCTGTGACAGAGCGCGTGAGCGTAGTTTTCACTGGAAGGATGGAAGGTAGCCATTGACAACGGTGATCCACCAACACACAGCTTGCCATAGGAGGACGTGCGTGCGTGAACAAGAAGACAGAGGAAAGCAGAGATTCAGAAGACAAAGCATCTCCAAAACTCCAACATATTCTCCATTACTGCATAACAAGTAACCTTTAATCCATGCTCTCTTGTTTATTTGCAATTCAACTGATAAATATAATTGACTACCTGACTAAGATTTACAAGATAATCATAGATTGCTTCAAACCAACAATCTCCGTGGGATTCGACCCTTACTCACGTGAGGTATTACTTGGACGACCCAGTGCACTTGCTGGTCAGTGGTACGAGTTGTGAAAAGTGTGATTCACAATTTGTGCACCAAGTTTTTGAGACACTACGAATTCAATAATGCATATGAAAAACAAGAAAAGACACAAAACATGCAAATGTAAAGATCAAACAAGAAAACTTACCAAGAACAACTTGAAGATCATGAAGAACACTATGAATGCATGAATTTTTTCGAAAAAATGCAAGATGCACATGCAATTGACACCAAACTTATAACATGACTCAAGACTCAAACAAGAAACACAAAAATATTTTTGATTTTTATGATTTTATGATTTTTTTTTTTGTATTTTCTTTAATTTTTTTTTCGAAAATCAATCATGAAAAAGAAAAATAAGGATTCCAAAATTTTTTTATTTTTATTATTATTTTTTTTTCGAAAACAAAAAAAAAATTTGAAATATTTTTGAAAAATTTTTGAAAACAAAACAAAAAGAAAATTACCTAATCTGAGCAACAAGATGAACCGTCAGTTGTCCAGACTCGAACAATCCCCGGCAACGGCGCCAAAAACTTGGTGCGCAGAAATTGTGATTACACTTTAATTATGTAAAATTCATCGCTCTTTCTTTCCCTGGTAATGGCGCCACAAACATGATGCCAATACCATGGTTCACAACTTCGCACAACTAACCAGCAAGTGCACTGGGTCGTCCAAGTAATACCTTACGTGAGTAAGGGTCGAATCCCATGGAGATTGTTGGTATGAAGCAAGCTATGGTCACCTTGCAAATCTCAGTCAAGTAGGGGTTAAATGTGATTGGATTAGATAATTAAAAGATAAATAATAAAGGATAGAAATACTTATGTAATTCATTGGTGAGAATTTCAGATAAGCGAATAGAGATGCTTTTGTTCCTCTGAACCTCTGCTTTCCTGCTATCTTCATCCAATCAGTCTTACTCCTTTCCATGGCTGGCTTTATGTGATACATCACCATTGTCAATGGCTACTTTCGGTCTTCTCTCGGGAAAATGATCCAAATGCCCTGTCACGGCATGGCTAATTGTCTGGAGGCATCACCCTTGTCAATGGTTTCATCTTATCCTCTCAGTGAAAATGGTCAACGCACCCTGTCACGGCACGGCTATTCATCTGTCGGTTCTCGATCATGCTGGAATAGGATTTACTATCCTTTTGCGTCTGTCACTACGCCCGGAAATCGCGATTTTGAAGCTCGTCACAGTCATTCAATCATTGAATCCTACTCGGAATACCACAGACAAGGTTTAGACTTTCTGAATTCTCTTGATTGCCGCCATCATTCTAGCTTACACCACGAAGATTCTGATTAAGAGATCTAAGAGATACTCATTCAGTCGAAGGTAGAACGGAAGTGGTTGTCAGGCACGTATTCATAGGGAATGATGATGATTGTCACGTTCATCACATTCAGGTTGAAGAGCGAATGAATATCTTAGAAGCAAAATAAGATGAATTGAATAGAAAACAGTAGTTCTTTGCATTAATCTTTGAGGAACAGCAGAGCTCCACACCTTAATCTATGGAGTGTAGAAACTCTACCGTTGAAAATACATAAGTGATAATGGAGTTCATTGGTCTCGGCCCCAGAGGAGAACCGGAGTAACCAAGACTACTATGATCCGAAGATAAAACTCAGGATGTCAAATACAATAGTGAAATGTCCTATTTATAATAAACTAGCTACTAGGGTTTACATAAGTTAGTAATTGATGCATAAATCCACTTCCGGGGCCTACTTGGTGTGTGCTTGGGCTGAGCTTTGAGTGTTGCACGTGTAGAGGTCCTTCTTGGAGTTGAACGCCAGTATTTGTGCCAGTTTGGGTGTTCAACTCTGGTTTTGGATCCTTTTCTGGCGCTGGACGCCAGAATTGGGCAGAGAGCTAGCGTTGAACGCCAGTTTACGTCATCTATTCTTGGCCAAAGTATGAACTATTATATATTTCTGGAAATCCCTGGATGTCTACTTTCCAACGCAATTGGAAGCGCGCCATTTCAAGTTCTGTAGCTCCAGAAAATACACTTTGAGTGCAGGGAGGTCAGAATCCAACAGCATCAGCAGTCCTTCTTCAACCTCTGAATCTGATTTTTGCTCAAGTCCCTCAATTTCAGCCAGAAAATACCTGAAATCACAGAAAAATACACAAAATCATAGTAAAATCCAGAAATGTGAATTTAACATAAAAACTAATGAAAACATCCCTAAAAGTAACTAGATACTACTAAAAACATACTAAAAACAATGTCAAAAAGCGTATAAATTATCCGCTCATCACAACACCAAACTTAAATTATTGCTTGTCCCCAAGCAACTAAAAATCAAATAGGATAAAAAGAAGAGAATATACTATAAATTCCAAACTATCAATGAAATATAGCTTCAATCATATGAGTAGGACTTATAGCTTTTTGCCTCTTGAATAGTTTTGCCATCTCATTTTATCCATTGAGGTTCAGAATGATTGGCATCTATAGGAACTCAGAGTTCAGATAGTGTTATTGATTCTCCTAGTTCAGTATGATGATTCTTGAGCCTATTTATTTTTTTTCTTTTTCTGCAAGCTTTGTTCTTTGCTGCTTTTTCTTGCTTCAAGAATTATTTTTATGATTTTTCAGATTATCAAATAACATGTCTCCTAGTCATCATTCTTTCAAGAGCCAACATATTTAACATTCTTAAACAACAACTTCAAAAGACATATGCACTGTTCAAGCATACATTCAGAAAACAAGAAGCATTGTCACCACATCAATATAATTAAACTAAGTTCAAGGATAAATTCGAAACTCATGTACTTCTTGTTCTTTTGAATTAAAACATTTTTCATTTAAGAGAGGTGATGGATTCATAGGACATTTATAACTTTAAGACATAGTTACTAACTACTAATGATCATGTAATGAGGACACAAACATAGATAAGCACCTAACATAGAAAACGAAAAACAGAAGAAATAAGAACAAGGAATGAATCCACCTTAGTGATGGTGGCGTTTCCTTCTTGAGGAACCAATGATGTCCTTGAGCTCTTCTATGTCTCTTCCTTGTCTTTGTTGCTCCTCCCTCATTGCTTTTTTGATCTTCTCTAATTTCATGAAGGATGATGGAGTGCTCTTGATGTTCCACCCTTAGTTGTTCCATGTTGGAACTCAATTATCCTAGGGAGGTGTTGATTTGCTCCCAATAGTTTTGTGGAGAAAACTGTATCTCCTGAGGTATCTCAGGGATCTCTTGATTTGCAGTCAAATGTTCTACCACTGAGCTATAGACCCTTTGAGATGAATCTTTCCATCTCCCATGACTCGGAGGTGGAAGCCTTTGTCTTCCCTTTCCCTTTTCCAGAGGTTTCTCCGGTCTTAGGTGCCATTAATGGTAATGGAAAAACAAAAAGCTTATGCTTTTACCACACCAAACTTAGAATGTTGCTCGCCCTCGAGCAAAAGAAGAAAGAATAGAAGAAGAAGAAGAAGATATGGAGGAGATGGAGGGATGTGTGTATGGATGTGAGTGGTGAATAGAAAACAGAAGGGATGACCATGAATGGAGAGAGAGAGGGTGAGGTGGGTGGGGATCCACAGATCCTGAGATGATCCTGTGGGGTCCACAAATCCGGAGGTGTCAAGGATTTACATCTCTGCATCCATTAGGCATGTAAAATGCCCTTGCACACAACTCTGGGCGTTCAGCGCCAGGTTGGTGCCCATTTTGGGCGTTCAACGCCCATTTGTTGGCCATTTCTGGCGTTGAACGCCAGAACCATACCTGTTCTGGGCGTTCAGCGCCCAAACACTGCCCATTTTGGGCGTTCAGCGCCAGAACCATGCTCTGTTCTGGCGTTGAACGCCAGGCAGATGCTTCCTCCAGGGTGTGATTTTTCTTCTGCTGTTTTTGATTCAAAAATTTTAAAGTTTGTTACTTGCTTGTTAAGAAAGATTCAAGCACACACCAAGTGGGCCCCGGAAGTGGATTTATGCATCAATTACTTACTTCTGTAAACCCTAGTAGCTAGTTTATTATAAATAGGACCTTTCACTATTATATTAGACGTCTTTTTGACCATCTTTGGATTATCTTTTGATCTATTGATCACGTTTTGGGGGCTGGTCATCTCGGCCATGCCTGGACCTTTCACTTATGTATTTTCACGGTAGAGTTTCTACACTCCATAGATTAAGGTGTGGAGCTCTGCTGTTCCTCAAAGATTAATGCAAAGTACTACTGTTTTCTATTCAATTCATCTTATTTCGCTTCTAAGATATTCATTCGTACTTCAATCTGAATGTGATGAACGTGACAATCATCATCATTCCCTATGAACGCGTGACTGACAACCACTTCCGTTCTACCTTAGACTGAATGAGTATCTCTTAGATCTCCTAACCAGAATCTTCGTGGTGTAAGCTAGAATGATGGCGGCATTCAAGAGAATCCGGAAGGTCTAAACATTGTCTGTGGTATTCCGAGTAGGATTCAATGAATGAATTACTGTGACGAGCTCCTAACTCGCGATTGCAGGGCGTTAGTGACAGACGCAAAAGGATAGTAAATCCTATTCCAACATGATCGAGAACCGACAGATGAATAGCCGTGCCGTGACAGGGTGCGTTGATCATTTTCACTGAGAGGATAAGATGAAGTCATTGACAAGGGTGATGCCTCCAGACGATTAGCCGTGCCGTGACAGGGCATTGGATCATTTTTCTGAGAGATGACCGAAAGTAGCCATTCTCTGCGTTGACGTGTCTGTACTACAACCCATGTATAAAGATAAATCCGAATGAAATAATAGTGAATTAGGAGTTTTTTTTAGTTTGTGCAACATTCCCTTTTGGCAAAATAAAAAAAAAAAAACTGATGTCAAGATGACAAATGTTCCACTCAACTTAGCATATATATTATTGAATTATTCCTACACACTTTATCGTTAATTTTTTTTGAAACTGAAAAATATATTGTGTTATTTATTAGTGTGGATAAAATGAGTATTTATTTTATTGTTGAAATAAGAAATCAGAGGGTCCAACTTGATAATAAAATTTGCCAAATACACAAATTTGACCATCAGATTTGAGATTAAAAAAAAATTTATAATTAAACACAAATCTAATTCTTAAATTTGTGAAATCTGACCCTTAGATTTTCGCTTTTTAAATCTGACTCTCTAATTTCTTTTACTTCACTTCCACAATTTTGTGATACACTCCTCATTTCTATAATACAAAAAAACACACTTTCTTCTCCAATATTAAAAATAAAAGACGTTTATCTTCAACATAAGCTTTTGGCACGCTAAATTGATGTAATCATGTCAAACTTCACAGCTTACTACCATCTTAAATCTAACATTAGCCTAATAAAATATTGACAAAGTGTGAAGTAATCATGTTTTAGCCAAACATTCATACCAAAGCCTAATCTAACAATGCTAACGCTTCGTTGGGTAAAACTTTTTGGAGATGTAGGTGTTTGGTAAATTAAGGTAGTGTTTGGAAGAGAAACTGAGATTGAGACTGGGAGATAGAGATTGGGAGACAAAGATTGAAATAAATCTCAGTATTGTGTTTAGTGTAAAAGTGTACAAGACTGAGTTATATCTTAATATTTATTTGGTTCAAAATAAAAACAGATACTAAAATAAATAAAACGACTAAATTGCCCTTGCGATAATAAGAGATTTCAACAAAAAAATAATCTTAATCTTCAAGCCACATACTAAAAATTCAGATTCAGATCAACCAATCAATTGTATAAATTCATACACAAACAACACATAAATCAATCAATTGTATGAATTTATTCAAAGTCAAAGAAGAGCAGAGAAGCCATAAACAATCAATACAGAAACGCAAAGGAGAACAAAAAAGATTATAAAAGATAATTTCTATGAGCTACTTTCGAAAAGTAAAAATTTTACTAAACCAAGCCTAAGTAATCGGTCTTTCTGTTTGCCTTAAATTAATTACTATAAAAAGAAACTAAATTACTCCTTGCTTAACATGTATTACTCCGTGTTTAATATTCATAAAAATACAACCGCTTTTATATTGAAGTTTGTAAATAGAAGTTTACATAAAATTGAATTTCATTTAAATTGAATTAGTATTAATGTGATTTATGTTTGACAATTTTTACATTAACATCGATTGTAATCAGCTAAATGTTGTTTAGATTATATTATTCAAAATTCCTTTTAAATAAAAGAAAACTAAAAAAAATTAATCTAAATAATTATTTTATTTTATCTTATCATTTTAATTTAAATATTTAAATAAATTTTATTCATCAATTTTATAATAAAAATTAATATTTATTTATTAAATTAAAAATAACATATAAAATAACATAGAACCTAATTTTTTAATTATACAAACAACAATTTTTTGTTTCACGTAAACACGAATTTAAGATGTGAAATTACATCTGTCTCCAGAAGAGGAAAAAATAACTAAACACAAAAAATAAGTGTTCAAAAAAGATAACCATTTTTTTGCCTTAATATCTCCAGCTAACCATTTTTTTTCCCAATTATTTGTGATTTTGGCTTACACACCATGCAGTGAGGGATTCAAAAAATTTTTAACTGCGGACAAATACTATACGTATATTATAATAGAAATTTTTATTATTATGAAATATAATCAAATTTCATATATTTATAATTTTTATAACATGTGAATTTGCTATCTTAATTTAAATTTGATTAGAACACCATTTTTTTATTTTGCCAATCTCTTTTCTTTAAAGATGCATAATCTTTTTTTTTCTATATATACTAATAAATAATCATTAAAATAAATTTATCTTTCATATAATTACAAAATCAAAGTAAAGAATTCTTTCAACTATATATGATTGTCAAAATAAAAGTTAACTTCAACAGAAGAAATATCAATAGACGACGACGAGAGCACCACCACCTCTTTCCCACAGAAGCATTGATGTCTTCTCTTGTTCATACTCCTGGATATTAAGCTTCCTTCGGACAACTGGTTTGGGTCTATTACAGCTCAAAAAAATCCTTCAATCCTAACAGATACTGGATGATACTGGAGGAACATTATGAGAGATCGTTATCTTCTCTTTCAAATTGACTCTTTAGAACATTGATTCGTATAGGCATTCTGGTAAAATAACAACATTTAACGTTTCCATTTATGCTAAACGTTAGTGGGGATCCAATTACAAATTTTAATTTTCTTCAAGGATCCAATTACAAACTTTTAAACTGTAAGGACCAATTTGTAATTTCACTGAAAGTGTAGGGACTAACTGTGTAATTTAATATATTTAAATTATATATACATCTAATAAAGAGTTGTCAACTTAATTAATAGGTTTCAAAAGTTGAATTAAAAAAACTCTAATAAATAAAATTAAAATAACCATATCACTTCTCGTTATAAATATTAAATATAATTTTTTAAAATTTTTTTATCCTTTTCTAATTATCTCATCAGTAACCTATGTTTAATCCTCCATAAATAACATCCTTCAAAAACCTATTGTAACAGTGATCTCAATTAAAATATTCCTAGGATAACTCATTAGAATAAATTAATTGAATAAACCTACATCAATATGATAAATTTAGCCCTTTTTTTTTTTGTATTATTATCAACTCTCTTTATATTTTTGGGTGATATAAGACAACTTTAACTAATTTTCTAGGCCACAGAAAAAAATTATATTCCAATGTTAAAGAAGAGCTCCATTACTTTGGCCCAATCCACACAAACCTAAGCAATTAATGCTAAGCTTTTCTCCACTAAATAGCTAGCTGAAACACAAGTCGTTCATACTTCATAAGCTACGCTGACAACCATACCACCAGAGGTCAGAAACAACATTTCGAACCTTTCTTCTTGGGTTAACAGAGCAGTAGGACATCTCTTACCGTGTTCTACATGTTAACATCCTCACATAAAGAATTTCTATCTACATCGCCGTCTTTCATATATTTAATTCATTATTTGGACGGAAAAATTTCACATATACCAGACCACTTTACTGGTACATTGCTATTCCAAGTACGAACAGTTTTTAAGTTAACCATTTATTTGCTAGCATCTGTGGCAATTACTAAAGGATCCCTGTAATGATTGCCGAAAAGACAAAAAGGCCAATAAGTCTAATATTAAGTAGCGACTATGATGGTACCATGAAATTAAGCCAAGCTTGCTTGTGGACGGCTTAAAGTTGTTGAGCCGCACTGGTTCAGAGCTGTGGAGGATGAGCTGCGCATTCAACAACGGACCCTTGAGTTTGGGCTAAGTGAGGTTTTGGTGAGTTATGTAGTGGTGTTTATTATTTAATAAAAAATGGTCATTTGTCTGCTTAAATATGTATCAGGAGTTTAAATCCAAGCTCAGATCCGTAATGGATTAATCCTTGGCATATCAGATTAAGGAATACCGTGAATGACGAAAAAAAAAGGCGAGAAATTCTTATCATCATTTAAATATTGTCATTTATTCGGCCTTTAAATTTAATATTTTATTATTTTAATTTTAAATTAATTATATTTTTTATTTTTAAAGAAGTACTTTTATTTTAAATACTTAATTTTTTGTAAATCAAAATTAAAATTTGTAACAATTTTTTCTGTACTATTATCCAAGTAAAACTTGTAACCACTTTCAATGAAATCACATAAATTTTTAAAATAATTTAAACTCACTTCAAAAATTAAATATACAAACTTGGGAATATAGGTAGCGTTTGGTTGATGTCCATGTTTCAATGATACATGAACATGGTGAGACATGTCTGATGTTTGGTTTGGTGAGACAGAATTTTGAAGAACACGGGAGGACATGGATGAACATGGAGACACTAAATTTGTCTACCTCCAATTTATTGAGATACTAAGACACAACTTGTGAGACACTAATTTTTTATTCTTTTACTCTTATTCAATTTTTAAATTTTCAAAATGTGTTCTTCTATCTTCCCAAACCTTTCTCTTTTCTTTTCCTCTTTCAATTCTACAACCACCTCTTCCTTTCTCACTGGTCACAATCCTCCTCGTTCTTCCTTCTTCAACCCTCACCAATGGAAACTGGATTGTCGTCTCTTCCTCTCCCGATGACGTTGCCATCCAATTTGCCATTCGCTGTCGCATTACTCTGCTTATTCATGGACACGCATTTCTCTGCGTTCTGCCTCGTCTCCGTCGTCGAGACTGCCTCACCGCACTCCTCTTTCAGATCCGTTCTGTCTCTCCACACCTTCCATATCCAAACTTCACCTTCCAGATCTGCTCTGTCTCTCCCTCTTTCTCTTGATTTGTCTTTTTTGGTTCTACCTCTGCCTCTTTTTCTTTAAGTAGTTGTCTCCGTCATTCTCTTTTCTGCTATCTTTTTCTTCTAGGTTTTCTGCTTCTTCCTTGCAATCATCTTCTTTTTCCTCTCTTTCTTTGGGCACTGGTTTTCTATTTTCTTCAAGAAAAAAATTGTACATTTAATTTTTTATTTATTTAAATTTTGATTAATCTTTGATAAATTCTGAACTTTGGTTTTCTATTTTTTTTTCAAGAAAATTGTATGAATGATAATTTGAGATGATATTAAAAAAAAATACTGAAAGAAATAAAAATTCAATAGTGATGATGTCCAGTGTTTGGGGTGATGGGTGTGCAGTAATGGTGGTAAAACTTGTAGTTGAATGAAGGGTAATTCAATGTTTTTCAAATATTTGTCTTTATTCATTATTTTTGCCAAATATAATATACAGACACATATTTTATGTATATGTCTTTAATGTTTGTGTCTTTGTGCCTATGTCTCATCCTATACATAAACTAAATGGAGCCATAAAGAACAACATAAACACGTCTAAAATTAAATGAATAATATAAACACATTCAAAATTCAGTATTGACACATTTAAATTACTTAATATTACAAATCCCAAATCAAATAGATGAGCGCAAAAAAAAAATATCATCACAAACACATTAAAAAAAACGAAAAAACTACAAACACATCTAATATTATGTATAGATTGAGAAGATAGAACTTTTTATTAAACAGAGAAAAAGAAAAAAAGGAACTCTAATAATCCAGAAAATGTGAAGGAGGTAACAAATTTTAAATCAAACAGAATAGTGGAAAAAAAAATTGTCAATACAAACATATCCAAATACCTATGTTTCTGGCACGGAGGAACGTGTCGCGGAGGAGGAAGTGGCGCGTAGGAGAAGCGCAGCGACGAGGAGGAGCTTGTCGCGGAGGAGGAAGCAGTGACGAGGATGAGCGCGACACAGAGGAGGAGCGCATCGCGGAAGAAGCGGTAACGACGATGAGGATCGCAATACCTAAATTTTGTCGTTTTAGGAGGGAGGTGTGTTTTGAAATTTTAGGGTTTTTTTTTTATGTGTTAGTGTTTAAGAGTCTAAAATAAATTTGAATATTTGAAATTGAATTTCTGGATTTTAATCTTACTTAAACTGTTTTTTGAATTTGTATTGTAAATTTGAAAAAAAGACACTAAATTTATTTAAATGTGTGTGTTTTATTTTTTTAAATTAATATAATAAAAAATTGACTAAAAAAATAATTTAAAGAATATCTAAATAAATTAAAAAAAACATTCAATAT
>NC_029794.2:14177008-14184703 GCF_000816755.2 Arachis ipaensis | reverse complement strand
GCAAGTAAAAATTTATAAATAAATTTTGCTATTAATAAAATTATAAAAATATGAACATAGTGTGTTACTATCTCTATTTTTTAAGTAGTCATCTTATATTAGTTTTTGTTTTTACTTTTTGTTATATTTAAATACTATCATATAAGAATGAAACTATTAGATACAATATAAATATGAACATAATGTGTCATTAACTGAAAGTAACATTCATTTTCATGAATCATGACACCATGCATTATTTTCAATATTATTCTTACAACTAAGTAATATTAAAAGATGCAAATCGTTGAAAAAAATTATGATATACAAGTGACAAAGATAATACATATATGATGAACACAATTAGATAAAAAAATATAAAAAAAAAAATTGTAATGACACATATACTATAAGTTTTAAGAGTTCGTCATCTACCATCTATGTTTAATAAAGAATTATACATCATTATCAACTAAATTTTTTAAATAATTGTGTAAAATATTAGTTAGGATAAAAAAAAATAGTAAAGGTATAAGATTATGTGAAAGAAGATAAAGTAAATGTGTGAAGTGAATACTAATTTATATAATAAACATGAATAAAAGTGAGAATAAAAAGATAAATGAATTAGATTTTATTAACCAGTTTATAAAAAGAAATAACATAGATGTTCGTCAGAAGAATCAATTTTTAAATTTAAACGAGATTGATGTTGTTTCTTAAAAATCGACTCAAAAGAATATTATTATTTATCTTCTTTTGAAATTAGCTTTAGTTTTTCCATAACAACTATATTAATTGAAAGAACATTTCTAACTATGAATATCAATAAGAGTCAGTTTCTAATTGTATTAGAAAGTGAATTTCTAAATAATTGTTTAATGATATATATAAAAAGAGAAAAATTTTAATTGTACCGTCAAAGAAAAATTACTTAATTTTTTTAAAATATAAAATCTAAGGAAATAGAATTTTAAATTATACGTTATTATTTAAATTATTATTTTAGTCTTCTCTTCAACTTCTTCTGCAATGGCTGCCACTGAAGAATCGCTCCGCAAGGCCCTCACCGAAAAGCAATCTGCCGTCGAGGCTCAGGGAAATGCTGTCCGTGCACTCAAGGCCGCCACAGCACCCAAGTCTGACATTGATGCCGCCGTCCAGTCACCCAACGCACTCAAGCTTGAGAAGAACGACGTCGAGCGCCAGCTCCAGTCAATCCTCTCCACCGACGGTGGACTAAGCAGGGAGGCGTTCCGTCAGACAGCTGTCAACACGCTCGAGCGCCGCCTTTTCTACATCCCATTGTTCAAGATCTACCGCGGTGTGGCCAGCCTCTATGACTACGGCCCTCCCGGATGCGCTGTCAAGTCCAACGTTCTCGCCTTCTGGCGCCAGGTATCCACAATTTGTTCAATAACTGATTTGAATTAATTGAAAACTTAGGGCTTTCGAATTGCGGTTTTGGTTAAGGAATTTTATAACACTATTTTAGTTCTTTTTTATATATTTTAATAAATATATAATAGATTAAGGTGCAAGTTAGGAGGCATTTTAAATTTAATTTTTTTTTTATTTTTTTCAATATTTTTTGTTTAAATCTCATGAAAATACCCACTTTAAATATATTAAATTGAGTTTGAAAAATTAACAATAATAAACATTATTATCATCTCCAAAGTACATAAGAGTACACAAGAATAAGTCGTATTTTATTTTTGGAAAATAATTATTTTTTTAATTTATAATTAATTTTTTTTTGTTAAATATGGCTTATTCCGGTATACCTGTATATTTTTTGAGACGATAATGGTTAGGGTTAAGTACTGAAATCGTCCCTAAGGTAAGGGGCGAAAATCAAATTCGTCCCCGACTTTTTTTCGTTATTAAAATCATCCTCAACGTTCAAAAACGCTTTAAAATCATCCTTTTTCGAATTCTTTGACCAAAATACCCTCATCATCATCATTATTCTCTTCACCTTTCTCACCACCACCACCACCACCACCACCAAAAACATCAAGCAACAGCAACAACATAACTCAGAAAATCAAAACTCAAAACTCAGCAACAACAGTAATCAAAACTCAGCAAAACTCAGCAATAACAAATTCAGTAACAACAATAATAAAAACTCAGCAATAAGCAATAATCAAAACTCAGCAACAATTCACAAAAAATTCAGAAATTCTACAACAAAAATTCAATTTACAGAAGTGGCGGCGGTGTAGCAGTGCAGGGCAGGCGGTGCAGCAGTGGCGGCGGCAGCGAAGATCGGTGGCGTCCGTAAAGATCGGTGGCGGCGGCGAGGAGTCTTCCCCTTCCCCCTCTTCTTCCCGAAACCCCCTCTCCCCTCTTCTCCCTTCGCGTTCCCTTCCCCCTTTCTCCGAGGAGCAGAGCAGCGGCGGCGACAGCGAAGAGCGAACACATTAAAAAATATATTAATTTATATTAATTTTTTTTCTCATTTTAATATTTTGGCCAATGTTTTGAAAGCCGGACCGTATCGGCTAGTCGGACCGATTTAATCACAAACCGACAACATTAACTATTCAGTCTGGCATGTAAAACCGTCATTTAGAAAATCGATAAAAAACCGTTGAACCGAACAAGAACCGGAACCCGCCCGCTTTAACAAAAACGGAAGCTCCTTCGTTTCTTTCTCCATTTCCCCCTTTCTTTCTTTCATTCAGACAGAAATCAAATCACACAACCCCAGCCAAAAAACCCTAGCACTTTAAGCCTACACAACCGCCGCAAGGAGTGGCATACTGCCGCGTCCGTCGCACTCAAAGTTCGCCATCCGTCCGTCTATCTAGCTTCCCTCGTGATCCAAGTCTTCAACCCCTGTTCGCTGTTACCGATCGCGGCTGCTTCCTCGAGCTCGGCGTCCGTCGTCTTTGTCTGCTTAGCCGCGCTTCCGTCGCCGTTTGTTTGCCGTTCACGTTCGCGTCTTCGTTCAGCTGTCGTCTTCGTTCGCCTTCTTCGCCGTTCACGTTCGCTCGGCGTTCGCTGTTCGCGTTCACTCGCCGTTCACCGTTCGAGTTCGCATTCGTGTTCGTCTGGAAGCCACGTTGCTCTGCTTCAAACACTGCGACCAACCCGTGCGCTCCACCTAGCCGTCGAACTGCTCCCTTTTGTCGCCGCCGTGAGTTCCCTAAACCCGCCACCAGACAATACACACACCACCAATACTCTGCTTCAAACTCTGCAACTTTTGATTTCTATTACAATAAGTAACTATTTGATTTGGTAGTGGTTTGGATTATTTCATAGACTGAATTAAAGTTACAATAGTTATGTTCTCTTCTCTATCACATTGATATTAAGCTTTGAATTCTCTTATTTTGTTTTAATTTTACGGCACTGAACATGTTTGATGAAATGCTTTAACCATATTTCTGGTTGGTTTTATAATTTCTAGCTTTTAGAAACTTAGTAAGTTGATTGCATGTGAAATTAGAATAATTGGATTTGGTAATTAGGAAATTTTAGCTGCACAAATAGCATCTTTGCAGAAAACATATTAGCATGATGATTCCATTTGCATTAGTGTTCTTCTGGTAAATTTTAACTATTATTATGAATTTGTTAATTTGCTAATTGTTATTGTGTTGTTGTTCTGTTGTTCTTCTGTTACTTTTAATTTTTTTTTTGTTTTTGTTGTGATTTTCTGTTCTTGATTTAAGCTGTGATTGAAGGTTCTTTGGTTTTGGTATTCTTCACTTTCCTGTAAGCTTAGCTTTTAATTCTGAGCATACACGGATCAAATTGTTGTTTTCAGCAATGGGGATTTTTAGATTTTTTTTTTGGGTTGCTTTGTTTTAAATGTTCCTATTGTTGTTGTGTTTTTGCTGTGATTTAAATGTTCTTTTGATTCTTTTTTTTTTCCCGAATGCTCAGTCAGTACTTGGTTGATTGGTTTTGCTAACTGAATGTATTTGATGATAAATTTTAAATTGATAACTCTATTACTTCTTTATTGTCTGTTTCTGTAGTTAAATTTTATTAAAGTTTCTTGAATTTGCACTGCCTATGTTATTGATTCACTGTTCCTTCATTGCTTTTTTTGTTGTTGTTAATCATTGCGATGAGCTTTGTTAAAATTGGGTTGAAAACTACTAATCTTTCTTCATTTTTCACTGTTCTAACTTCTGTTCTTATTAAAAGATTTGCAATTGGTGATCTTTTGATTTATTATATGCTTCACGTTTTCATTGTTCTCTTCTTATGAAGAAAAAATTTGCAATTAGTGATGATTCATGTTTTGATTGTTTTGTTATATAAACAAAATTCTGTTTTCATTGTTTGGTTGCACTGTCCCTGTTCTTGATCTCCGCCGACTTGCTCCTCCGTGTTGGATTCTTTTTGTTTCAGGCTTTGTTGTGTTTTTGTTTCAGCCTCTGTTGTGTTGTGTGTTTGTTTCGGGTTCTGTTGTGTGTTTATTGTGCAACACTCATCTTTTGTTTTACTTTTTGACTTAGCTACATTAAGATAATATTCTCTATCTTTAACTTGTGCATTGTAATTCAATCGAGTTATTTTTAATGGAAGTATAATTATGTTAATTGTCAACAAATTTGCATCAAGTTATTGCATATTTTGATGATTAATTACATTTCCGATTTTCAGAACTTTGGTTTTGGCATTATTGTGTGATACGGTTATTATTAATACCAGTGCCTTATTCAGTATCTCATATTTGTCGAATTATATTTTTATTGATTATTTTTTATATAATACAACAAAAAATTATAGTTCAATAATTAAAGAATTTATAAGAAATATAACTTGAATTAACTAATTTTAAATTTTTACCAAAATTGTGTGAGAGACAAAAAATGTGTAAGGAAAATAAAAATTTACATCAAACAACCACAATTCTTTTTATCAAAAAATAATTATTTTTGTCCAAACTATTATAATTTTCTAGGTTCATGGCAATCATTATCATCGTCTCTAAAAATACACAGGTGCACCGGAATAAGTCATATTTAACAAAGATTTTTTTAATTATAAATTAAAAAAAATAACTCTTTACCAAAAATAAAATACGACTTATTCCTGTGTACTCATGTGTACTCTTACTCTTATGTACTTTGGAGATGATGATATTACTTACCATGGTTAACTTTTTAAACTCAATTTAATATATTTAAAGTGGAGTTCGCCGGGGTGTAAGGCGAACTCTATAAAATTTATCCAAATACAAAAAAAAAAACGTGCATTTCAGTAAATAAAGCTAAAAAATGGATTTTGAAAAAATAAATATTTTTCATAATTTATTTAAAAAAAAAAAATCCCTCATCAAACACCAAAAGAAAATTCACTAGCCCAATCTTTCCGTTAGCTTCCCTAAACTGCCAACTAGCCGCTATCAAAGAATGGCTTTCCCACAATTTTTTGTGCTTGTTTGTTTTGAATCTCGGTGATTTTCAGCATGCTTGTGCTTTGAGCATTGCTTGATTTTCCACAGCTGCAGCATGCTTGTGCTTGTTTTGTGCTTGTTTTCCCCTGAATAAGCATTAAGGAACTAAAAGCTTTTGATTAAAAAAAATGATTCAATAGGCTAAAAATTTCAACAGAAATTAAATAGTACAACTCTTAATCTGAGCTCCTAGTAAAAATTATTTTGAAATTATTTGGGTGGCTAAGCCTTCTTAGTTGGTAATGCCTTGGCTAGTGTGCACACACACAAGTTTTAAGCTTTGAAGTCATTTGAGCGAGCAAACAATGAATTAATTGTGATTTGGATTAATTTAGTTTGGTGCATTTTAAGGGTTAGTGAGGTTAGAATTTTGGTTAGGCAAGTTCAGATGGAAAATCAATAGAGTTGTTCCCTATTAATATGTGTTCACATGATAAACGTTTGGTCTTAAGCTATATCTTAAAAATTATCTATTTTAGTATCTGTTGTTTATGTTGTCAGAAAATGATCGTTCTAGTGAAGAAGTAAAAAAGCTTTTGTAGCTAGTGCATATAATGTATATAGTGTGTGGTTATTGAATTCCAAAAATAGTGTGGTAAAAGAAGTGTTTTTTCCTTTAGAAAAAGAAAATTAAATTCAAATCGTGATAGTATTATAAATTCTTCATCTATTCTGCAGGTTGATGTAATTGATCAACGGTATCTCTTGTTTTATCTTTTTCTTTGTGTTTTTTAATGGAACTTGTTATTCATTTTTACGATGCTAATGTGTGAACACATATTAAGCTCGACAAATTACAAATCTTTATGGTTGAGCAAAGAGTATTAGTCAACCACACGGTTTTGTTAGAAGTCAAAATCCATCAAGAGAAATTAAGTCTTTATACTTTAAATGGTGTTTTGTTTATGATGTATGTTGACACATTTATGTATTTCGTTTTTTTAACAGAGAACTTGAAGTTGTTTGTTGGAAGTTATAACCCGACTTATCACTTTATCACTCCTTTTCTTCCCTCCCCATGCCATCACTTTGCAAAGCAATCTCCACACTCCATTACTCCAGTCACCCACAAATCCTATCACCCATTCCCCCCACAGTCCCTCACTTCTTATTCTTCTTCTTCAATCATCACCACGAGCAAGCCAGTTATGCTGTTGCACATGACAACGCTGTGAGTCCGTCTCGCCATCCCTATTGCCATAGCTATGTCCTCTGTTCGCGCGCTCCTATCTACTTCACTTTCCCAGTCACCGTTGTCGTCGATGTTTCTTAATTCCAGTCCCTCAATGGAGATGTTTCAGGTAGTTTTTTTTTATTATGCTGTTTTATTTTATGATTGTGTTTATGATGTTCTGTTATGCATTTGGGTTGCTGTGAAGGATATGAATTCAAATACGATTAACTCAAATTCTGGTTTTAGTTTCGGTTGCTGAGAAGCATACTATTTCATCTCTGTTTCT
This sequence comes from Arachis ipaensis, assembly GCF_000816755.2. Taxonomy (NCBI): domain Eukaryota; kingdom Viridiplantae; phylum Streptophyta; class Magnoliopsida; order Fabales; family Fabaceae; genus Arachis; species Arachis ipaensis. The sequence goes on along the minus strand of NC_029794.2, from coordinate 14,177,836 downwards.
TGGGTTTTATTAATGAAACTTTTTTAATTTCCAGAAGTAAATGAGTTCAAATGCCAATTTTATTTTCCTTAAAGTCAAATGCCGATTTTAATTTTCAGATGTTTTGCATTCATGCTTTGAAGTCTTAGCTTTGACATGAAATTGTTGAATACTAGAATGTATACATCTAGCATGCTAATTTGCTGTTTACGAGTATTAGATATTAAAATTAACTTTGTATTTTCCCATAATTTTTCCAACACATTATGTTGATTCCCAGCCCACTATCAGTTATTTTTTTTCACTTAGTGTGACATTGTGCAACTCATGTTTGATGTTTTACAGTTTTAGCTTTGTGGAACAAACTCCTACGTGATGTTTTGCAGTTATAACTTTGTGGGCATTTTAGAATATTTTATGTCATTTTTTGTTGAAAATATAAAATGCACATAGGACAGCTGGAACGGTATTTTTACACCAATGTTACATAGGACAAGTTTAGGACAAAAAACCGATATGATCAAATCCATTCCAATTCAGTTCGGTTTGGCAGCTTGAAAAAAAGGACCATTTCACCCTGAATTGAACAGGTTTTGTTTATGTTGTTTTACTTCCATTGGTTGCAGTTGTGTACTTATAAACGACCAACTTATGATCATCAAGTTTTGAGGACTTCACTTAGTTGTAAGTGTTCTTATCACTTATCTCTTTTGTCTTTCATGGTATTAGTTCTCTTTTTTTAAAAATTACTTAATTGTTTTCCTCACTTGATATCTAGTGCTAGTTTATATGCAATTGTTTTTATTTAAAAAGATATATATATATATATATATATAATGATTGAAAATT
>NC_029794.2:14161360-14175904 GCF_000816755.2 Arachis ipaensis | reverse complement strand
TGTTTGAATAGTTTGGTATGGTAAAGAGTAAAGAAACTGGAAGTTAAGCATCGTTTTAGATGTGTTACAAATAGACTAAATTGAGCCATGGCAGTTTCCTACACACATTAGTACCTTTGTTAGTTGAGTTGTGATGGAAGGACTAATGTGATTCATACTTTTAAAACTCATAACTTAGGGGCTAGTTGATTTTTGGGTGAAAATTCATTTACCAAATTGAGGCTTATCTCAACAAACAGTGTTGATTGTTTATCTTTGTATAGATGCCCAAAGAAGATTGGCAGGCATACCCAGGAAGCACAGAAATGCTTTGTGGGTATCTTTTTGTCCCAACGAGGAGTTATGTAGGCCTCATTGTAGTTGCAATTTGCGCTATCAGAATAAACATGCCAGAGACACGGTTGCAAGATGCGAACTTGCAGCAGCGGGAGATAGTCACTCATTGTCAGGTATAAAAATCCTTTCATTAGATTTCATGTGTAGCAACAATAATGTTTAAATGGAATGCCAATTCACCTATTGGTGCTTGCTTAATCAGCGGATCTGAAAATGGAATCAAAAGTTAGGGGAGCTTGTTTTTATGCTGTCACTGCCCTTTCCGCCGTGTTTCTTTTTGTGCTGATGCTGGTTGGACATCCATTTGTACTACTATTTGATCGTCAACGAAGAAAATTTCATCATTATGTTGCCAAAGTCTGGGCTTCACTCACAGTTGCTCCATTTTATAGAATAAAATTTGAGGGGTTGGAGAATCTGCCACCTCCTGATACTCCTGCTGTGTATGTTTCCAATCATCAGAGTTTCCTTGACATATATACTCTTCTCACTCTAGGAAGAAGCTTTAAATTCATAAGCAAGACTGGGATATTTCTCTTTCCGATAATTGGGTGGGCAATGTTTCTTCTAGGCACCATTCCTTTGAAGCGCATGGATAGCCGAAGCCAGATGGTATACTTCTGCGATTGATGCTGTGGATAATTTTAACTTATTCTTGTTGATTCAATACCAATGTCTTCCATGAATTTATTTCTAAATTGTGTTTATATATGATTTTCAAAGTCACAGTTCTGTTATGCTTCTTCACATATAGGATTGTCTTAAACGATGCATGGATCTTATCAGGAAGGGAGCCTCAGTCTTTTTCTTTCCAGAGGGAACACGCAGTAAAGATGGAAAACTAGGTGCTTTCAAGGTTTGTATCTCAAGTCATGTAATGATTTTTATCTGTCTATAATCATGTTTAAGGATGCAAACAATTTTAGGTTATTCATTAATGACCAATGACCAACAGTTCCTTAATGTATTTTAGTTTTTCATTTTGAGTAAATGGACAAAAGTACATATGAAAGGGTTTGTGGTAGACAAAAGTACATACAAAAGATTGTAAATATCAAAGTATACTCGAAATATTGTTTTCGATGGACAAAAATACCATGCCATTAGTGGGTTTGTAAGGCCCGTGGTATACTTTTGTCCATCGAAATAAATCTTTTGGGTGTACTTTCATATTTACCAACTTTCTGGGTATTTTTGTCTATGTCAAACTCTTTCATGTGTACTTTTGTCCATTTACTCTTTCATTTTTTAATTCTTTTTCATTATGGTAAATTCTTAAGGGGGGGTGTTGAATTTTACACCACATGCTAACTTTCCTATAGCAAATTGAACCCCAATCTACTGGTTATAAAATTTATCAGCAACAAAGCCTTATCCTAGTGTTAATAATCTAAGGAAAGTGAAAAAACCACACCATAAAAGCTAGCTGTTAAGGGAGAAAAACCACTCTCTTTAAATACAACATCAAGCATTCCATACTACCTGATATGGGACTTTGGACACCCCATAATACCCAAGTCTCTAACAATACACCGCCCTTGGAGAGCCCACATCCTCGGTGGCTTCACTCTTTGACACCGACCCAGTGGTAGCAACTTTGCTACCCGCTATCAGCATCTGGCCTATGGGTAGCACTTTCCATGGCACCAACAACTAAGGCTTTGATACCTTTGTTAAGTACCTAAAGAAAGTGAAAAACACCACCTTAAAAGCTAGCTGTTAAGGGAGAATAACCACTCCTTAAATATAACATGAAGCATTTCCGATAATTGGGTGGGCAATGTTTCTTCTAGGCACCATTCCTTTGAAGCGCATGGATAGCCGAAGCCAGATGGTATACTTTTGCGATTGATGCTGTGGATAATTTTAACTTATTCTTGTTGATTCAATACCAATGTCTTCCATGAATTTATTTCTAAATTGTGTTTATATATGATTTTCAAAGTCACAGTTCTGTTATGCTTCTTCACATATAGGATTGTCTTAAACGATGCATGGATCTTATCAGGAAGGGAGCCTCAGTCTTTTTCTTTCCAGAGGGAACACGCAGTAAAGATGGAAAACTAGGTGCTTTCAAGGTTTGTATCTCAACTCATGTAATGATTTTCATCTGTCTATAATCATATTTAAGGATGCAAACAATTTTAGGTTATTCATTAATGACCAATGACCAACAGTTCCTTAATGTATTTTAGTTTTTCATTTTGAGTAAATGGACAAAAAGTACATATGAAAAGGTTTGTGGTAGACAAAAGTACATACAAAAGATTGTAAATATCAAAGTATACTCGAAATATTGTTTTCGATGGACAAAAATACCATGCCATTAGTGGGTTTGTAAGGCCCGTGGTATACTTTTGTCCATCGAAATAAATCTTTTGGGTGTACTTTCAGTACCAACTTTGTGTGTATTTTTGTCTCTTTCATGTGTACTTTTGTCCATTTATTCTTTCACTTTTTAATTCTTTTTCACTATGGTAAATTCTTAAGGGGGGTGTTGAATTTTACACCACATGCTAACTTTCCTATAGCAAATTGAACCCCAATCTACTTATCCTCTTGGGTGGTGTTAGTGTTAAGTATCTAAGAAAAGTGGAAAAACCACACCATAAAAGCTAGCTGTTAAGGGAGAAAAACCACTCTCTTTAAATACAACATCAAGCATTCCATACTACCTGATATGGGACTTTGGACACCCCATAATACCCAAGTCTCTAACAATACACCGCCCTTGGAGAGCCCACATCCTCGGTGGCTTCACTCTTTGACACCGACCCAGTGGTAGCAACTTTGCTACCCGCTATTAGCATCTGGCCTATAGGTAGCACTTTCCATGGCACCAACAACCAAGGCTTTGATACCTTTGTTAAGTACCTAAAGAAAGTGGAAAACACCTTAAAAGCTAGCTGTTAAAAGGAGAAGAACCACTCCTTAAATATAACATGAAGCATCTCATACTACTCGATGTTGGACTTTAGGCACCCCATTATACCCAATTCCCTAACAGTTAACTTCATAGATCAGGCCATGTCACAGATTAACTTCGGGCTTTTCATACCTCTTTGTGTGTAAGATTTTGTCAATGAACTAATTCTAAATTGTGTTATAATTATTTGGGAATTTTCAGAAAGGTGCCTTCAGTATTGCTGCCAAGACAAATGCTCCAGTGGTACCAATAACCCTTATTGGAACTGGTCAAATCATGCCAGCTGGAAGAGAGGGTATAGTAAACGTAGGTTGGGTAAAAGTTGTTATTCATAAACCTTTAGGTGGGAAAGACGCTGAAATGTTGTGCAAAGAAGCTAGGACGACAATCGCAAGTGTATTGTAATCACTCAAACCTGAGAGATGCTATGCACGAGTTCTTTTTCATTTCTTCCCTGTTACATAACTCAGCAACTTCGAGGGGAAAATCCCATAGCCACATTTGCATTTGTGGGGTCATGAATTAGAAACTTTAAAAGAAATTAAAGAGGGATTGTGATCCCTAATGAGAGGATTCTGATCCCAACCATAATCGTATGTTTTTTGTTTGAAATCATAGAAAATTTATATTTTATAGAATAATCTTTTTATCACGCAATATTTCTTGAATAAATTTAAACAAAAGATAAAATTAATTTTGAGTAAATAGAAGGGGTTATGAATTTTTTGTATGCTAAAATCAATTTAAAGATTTCTCTATCTTTTAAGAACTATTTGAGACGTTTGATTTTTTAAAGATTATTGTGATCTTTTTGTAGCAATTCATTCTTGTCTTTTAAAGGTCTTGTAGTTATAGGCATAGAAGTATTAAATATTGGTTGAACACACACCTCTTTCATACCATAATTTAAGTTTTGTTCTAAGCATAGTAGTAGAAAGAGAAGTTTTTTAAATAATTAATTTGTTGAGTACGCCCATTAATGTCTTAGAGCTAAAACATATATATTGGTTTTGTGAATGCATTTTTGAAGTCAATCATTTGAGCCTTTTGATAAATTCATATATTATGTTAATTTTGGGTTGAAAAGAATGAGATTTTTCACTTGCATTTTTTTTTATATGATTGCGTACTTTTGTAAATTTTTTTTAATTGAACTTAATTAATTAAATATGCATTTTAGGCTTTTAAAATTATCAATATAATTCTATTTCTATTTTATTTGATGTGTTGATATATTTGTTTAAGTTGTTCAATGTTTAGGAGGTAAGGATAGTTTGAAAATATGAAAAAAATCATGCAAAAATTGAAAAATTCACGAAGAATAAGAATGCTATTCGAAGCAACGGATGTGTAAATACCATATTGTGTATATGCATCCTTGGGCGCACATGCCTCAATTAATAAAGCACGTGGATGAGAAATGCATAAGAAATTCAATGATTTAAGGAGGAAACTCAAGGAGGCAACTTAGGAGAGTTTAAATTTAATTTTAGTATATTTTAGTTAGGTTTTTTAGAGTGAAAATCTCTCTCTTTTCTTTAGAATTAGGATTAGGATTAAGTTTAGTTAATTTATGTTAGTTTTACTTTAATTTCAATTAATTCTTGCAAGAATTGAGCATTAATTTCATCTTCTTCTAGTTCTCTTTTTTATTTTGTTGTTATGAATACTTTTGATGCTTTATGTTAAATTTTTGGTTTGATGTTTATTAAAGTATTTATTTTATGGATATTGTTTATTTTTCTTGATGTTAATTTTATGTTTATTATAAATTTGGTGATGATTAGAAATAGATTTTAGTTAATTGCAAGTTTATATTTTATGATGTACATGAAGTGTATGACAAAATATTTGAAGTAGTTATAAAGTAGATTCTTACACTTGCTTTGCAGTTAAGAAATAAGGTGATATTAAATCATTCTTACTCTAATTGATTAGTAATTGAGAGTTGTTGATTAACCTTATTTTTACTAATACTAATCTTTTACTAATTTAATTAATAAATTAGTTAGGATTTATAATTAAGATTAATGAAATCTAATTGACTTTTTTTAATGTGTAGATGTTAACTTATTAGGTCGACTCTTAAAAATTATTATAATTTGTAATTAGTTACAAGAATAATGATATTTTTTTTGGATGATCTACGGGGGGTTAAAGAACCCCAGCAAAGGAAAGAAAGAAAACAGCACAAAGAAAAAATATAGAACTAAGACCCTCTAAATCTAAGGGTCCCTATGCAGTCGCATAACAAAGCATAGTTGTTGTCCGGAGGGACTCTATCAAACAGGTGTAATCCAAGGGGGAGGTCTTGTTCCATCTTGGCGAGATGATCAGCCACTGTGTTTGCTTCACGAAGGGCGTGCGTCCAAAAGATTTGTTGAAGGTGTGCAGCAAGGTTTCGGATGTCCTGAACCAGAGGGGCACAATGATGGGCTGGGGAACACCCATGCTTGATGAAGTTGATAGCAGAAGTTGAGTCAGACTCAACCACCAGTTTTTGGTAACCGTTTGTTGTAGAAATGGTCAGCCCATGGATGACTGCTCACAGTTCCGCGTGCATAATCGAGCAGTTGCCTAGATTACATGAAAATCCTTTCAAGAATTTCACAGCTGAGTCTCTGAACACTCCCCCACAAGCGGCGTGACTTCTCTGAGCATACCAGGAACCGTCAACATTCAACTTAACACAATCTCCATCCGGTCGCGACCAGCCAACAAGACACCCGGTAGCAGCTCGAATATTTCTCGAATCTAGATTGCTCTTAACCACCTTTAGAAATTCCTAAGCTCGCGCTCGAATTTGGTAGCCAACACTAGTAGCAGCAACAGTCTCTCCATTGAAAACAAGTTTATTTCGGAAGAACCATAAGGATGATACAGCAACTTCAAATAGGCTAGACCAATTATTATTTGAGGTAAGATTTAGAGATAACCAATCGTTGAGGCTAGTGTTGAAGAAGGAGTTGATGCCATTAGGTAGGATAAGCCTTTGCCATACGCTTCTAGCATAGAAACAGTCTCGAAGGACATGGATGACTGACTCTTCATGGTGTCGGCATCGAGGGCAAGTGCCATCCGTGGTTAAGTGTCTACGTCTTCTTTTCAAGTTGGTGAGGATAGCGTTGTGTGCCACCAGCCATAGGAAGGTTCTCACACGCTCAGGGTCCTGCCACATCCACACTAAACGGAAGATACTGTTGGGAGTAACTTGGGTCTCCATGAGGTTCTGAGACGCTGACTTGATACTGAATTGGATGTCTAAGGAAGATCCCCAGGCTATATAGTCAGCTTTCTTCCACGGGGACGGTGGGGAGATATCTACGATCCCCAGGCTATATAGTCAGCTTCCTAACATCCCACTGCCCTGAGACATCGAGGAAATCTATTAGCATATCTGAATGAATGGAATTATTACTAACCTGCTTTGCAGTCTCACTTAAACTGCTTACACCTGGGATCCAGCAGTGCTCCCAAAAGCGAATCTGGGAACTATCCCCAACTCTCCAAATGCAGTTTTGTTGGACATTCTCTCAGGAAGAGCAGATACCCTTCCAAAGATTTGAGTTATTCCACTTCCTTTCCACCTTGGGCATGATATCCGTGCTGCTGCCATATTTTGATCTGAGTACTCTAGCCCAAAGAGCCTCCTTTCTTTCAATAAGTCCCCATCCTTCCTTCATCATGAAAGCTTGATTCATTTGGCTTGCATGTCTAATACCCAGACCCCCACAGTTTTTAGGTTCACAGACTCTCTTCTAACTAAGAAGATGTATTTTCTTGGTTTGTTCTGTGTTCTCCCAGAGAAAATTCCTGCAGATACGGTCAATAGTATTACAAGTAGCGGAAGGTAAAACAGCAGATTGCATATTATATGAAGGCATAGATGAGAGGACAGATTTCACCAGAGTCACTCTTCTCGCAAGGGACAAGGATGAAGCTTTCCAAGAATTGAGCCTGGCATGAAGCTTGTTGATAATGCCCTTAAAGTTATGTTTGGATACTTTGGAGTGGAGAATCGGAATGCCTAAGTATTTGTCTAAGTCATCAGTTCTGACAAACTGCAAAACATTACTCAACTCTGCTCGCACTGTGTGGCCCACATTCTTTGAGAAGAAGACCCTAGTTTTCTTTTTACTGACGCTCTGACCCGAGCTATCACAGAAAGCCTCGAGACATTTATTAATGACATTTGCTTGTTCAAGATTGGCCTTTGCAAACAAAATAATGTCATCTGTGAAGCACAGGTGAGAAATAGGGGGACCATCCTTCTTGAGTCGAATTGGTTTCCAAAAGGCATGATCCACTGCTGTACTAATGAGTTAGGAGAGTTATTTAATACAGAGCACAAAGATATACGGAGAGATGGGATATCCTTGTCTAATACCTCTGGAAGGTGTAAATTCTTCCAGTTCCTCCCCATTCCAAAGGACCCTCATCCTGGTGGTCGAGATACAAGAGAGGATAAGATTAACAAAATTCTGGGGAAGCCCAATATCTGCAAGGGTCTCCTTGATAAAGCACCACTTTAACCTATCATACGCCTTTTCCAAGTCAATTTTGATAGCCATCCAGCCTTTCTTTCCTTTTTTCTGTCTCATAGAGTGGATGACCTCTTGAGTGTTGATGATGTTATCGGAGCTGTGCCTACTGGGGACAAAACTGCACTGATTGGGCATAACTAATTTGTCCATCACTTTTCTCAACCGTTTAGCGAGAATCTTAGTAACCACCTTATAGGAAATATTACAGAGACTGATGGGCCTCAGCTGTCTTAAATGCGAGACAGGTTCCACTTTGGGAATAGAGTGATTAGCATCTCATTTACCTTTCTGATCTTGCTCGGGTCTTCAAAGAAATTCTTGGTCAGATCACAAACATCAGTGCCGACTTTATTCCACTGACTCTGGTAGAAGATGGCTTGAAGCCCATCCCTACCGGGTGCCTTCCAACTGCCTATACCAAAAATAGCATCTCTCACTTCTTCGTTAGTCACGTTTTGGCCTAAGATGTTGTTGTCGGAGCTACTCAGAGCGGGAAAACTATTCTTTAGAATGAAGGGGGTATAAGTAGGGCTGTCAGAGTAAAGATTCCAAAAGAAAGTAGTAGCCATATTTTTCAGAGTAGTCTTGTCGGTTATCTAGTCACCGTTGTCATTTTGTAGGGAGGTAATTTTATTTCTACGCCTTCTAATCATTGTAGAGCCATGAAAGAATTTCGTATTTCGATCTCCAAACTTGATCCATTTGCACCTAGCTTTTTGGAACCATAAAATTTCTTCCTGAATGAGAATGTTTTCACATTCCAACCACAGATCTTTTTGCAATTTTTCCAGAAAAGAATCCTGAGAATACCCCAAACTAGTAGCAATACCTTGGAGCCTTCTAAGGATTCTGTGTTTCCGTTTGAAAATATTACCAAAGACCGAGCTATTCCACTCCTTGATTTTATTCTTGAAATCTAAAATACCCTCATCCCAAGAGTTCTTGACATTCCACGAGGTATCAACAACATTTCCAAAATCCGGGTGGGTAATCCAAGCTGCATGAAAACAAAACGGCCGTCTACCTCTATTCTGTGTCATAGCAATATGTAGTTGCAAACAGATAGGCGAGTGATCTGATTTGAGCATGGGCAGGTGTTTAACATAAGCCCCAGGAAAGGCAATTTGCCACTCCAAGTTGCTCAGCCCCCTGTCCAGTCTTTTCGCAAGATTCCCTTTCTTCCAAGTGAACGGCCAACCAGAATAACCCAAATCAACTAGGCCACAAGTTGAGATACATTCTTGAAACTCCTTGTAGGCGCTCTGGTTATTGTTGATCGTCCCACCAGGCTTTTCATGATTATGCAACATGGCATTAAAATCCCCCAAAAGGCACCAGGGGAGATTAACATTGCTAGCATACGTTTCAAGTGAGTTCCACAAGGCTCTTCTGGTCACTTTTTGGGCGCTACCGTAAACAGCTGTAAAGAGCCAGGGGCTCCAGTTATTACCGGAGACTTTAAGGTGGATATATTGCCTATCATGTTCCAGAACATCCACGCTCCAAACAGAGGAGTCCCAAAGACACCATATTCCTCCAGAGTGACCCAGAGCATCCACAACAAAGGATTTATCAAAACCCATCTTGTCCCGAATCTGTTTGCCTCGTGTTCCACTTACATGAGTTTCTAACAAAAAGAAGAAGTTTCATACTCTTGTTGCAGGTCCCGGATAATCGACGGGAAGGCTTTACTGCCAGCACCCCTACAGTTCCAGCTAATGATATTCATTATCAAAGATGCAAGGGAGGAGGAGCCATCAACGACCAGGATCACTTGCGGGCAAGGGCCCCTTGTTCCGGACCTACCTGGTCCCTGGAGGACGATTCCTCCTTTTTGTCCCTGCTACCAGCTTCCACCATGAGAACATCTGATTGCTTCACTTGATTGCCTCTGGGCTCGACAATCCCTAATCGTTCACCTGGTGGATGTTGGTTCTTTCCCGAATTAAACAACATATTATCCCGGACTACATGCTGATCCAGGGTCATACGGGCATTCTTCAAAGAATCGAAGGCTTCCCATTTCTCTCGCTCTATCCTCTTCATATACTCCTTGACCACCAGCTCCATACCTTCAAGTTCAGGATCTGTATCTTTCCCTTTGACAGCTCTTGGTGGATTTTCCATCCTTTTAGGGTTAGGTAAGGCAATTGCAAGATTTTTCTCTTTATTCTTGTTGTAGTTTGGCTTCCCACCCGGTTCAGATAAGCCTTTTGGGGGAGGCATAGTTTTTTTTATTTTGTGGGTTTTTCCCAGCTCCTTGTCTCAAGATCCTTTTTTGGACATGGGCCTTGACCATCGCATGTTGGGCTTGGGTCTATTGCAGCCCGTTGACTTCTATTGACTTTTGGACCTTCTCTACATCTTCCATACTTTTCTGAACGTCCTCCGAACTTTCCTCATGCAAGATCGTAAATCGAGATCCATCAGAATCTTTCTTTTTTGGAGACTCGTCCTTTTCAGAGTTATATTTAGTAACTAGCTTCTGATTACCATGAGATTCTTTCTGTCCTATTTGGATCTTCTTTTTATTTGCGTATCTTTTGACCATTATCCAAGGACCGAAATCAGGGTTAGTTTGACCGTTGCCATAAATGTCATGATTGTGCTGATTTTGTGGAGCTCCAAACTTCCCATTTTGGTCATCACCATTCTCAGCCGTTACCTCCACTGGAGGATTATTTCCGACTCCGACATCATCCATAGGATTGCCACTAGTTGTTAGGTTTTCCATGCACTGCTCTGATCTATGTCCATACCTGCCACAAGTAAAACAAATTTGATACAGACTTTTATATTCAAGGTGTAGTTCACATCCAAGCATCGAGATATGGGCACAAGTTGTTTTGCCAGGTCGATCTCTACATATATACGGGCGAATTTTCCCTTTGAGTGGATAGACGTGGTTCGATCGACCTTGAGCATATGATCAATGGCCGAACCTACCCTCCAAAGGAAGCGATGATTATAAAGTTCAATAGGGAGATTCGGGATGCGGATCCAGGCAGCGATTTTCCTAACTTCTGTGGATCCTGATAAGAAAAAGGGTCTCCATCTCTAAACAATAAGATAGTGTCCGGTGACCATCCAAGGCTCTTCCATAAGCACATGAGCGTAGTCCTCCTCATCTGAAAAATGAACCAAAAAATAGTCACGATTCATATCAATGACATGAATCTTACCTTTACCTTCCCAGTCTCTTCGAAGGTGTTGCTCCATGAAAGTGAAAGTCACATGTTTTCCCAAAACTTTGACCATAAGAGCATTGTTCCATGTCTTACACCACTCTTCAAATTCCTCTTTTGACATTGGAATCATGGGACAAGGGTTGAAAGGTTTTTCAGCATTCACCCCATCCTCGTCATCTTTATACCACTTATCCTCTGGGTTAGGCTCATCATTGTCCATGATGAACAAGGTCTCATAGTCGCCTTCCAATCCAGGGCCGGTCAGTAGAGTTTCCTTATATGAACCTTTCTGAATCGATGTGTCTTTCACCTCAACTGGAACAATTTCCATGCAATCGGGCGGATGATTAAGATTCACCTTTCCTCGAGTTTTGATTTTCTTTGTACTTCTTTGTACTAGGTCGTCTTCCTGAGTGGAAACCCTAGCAGAGGGTTGTTCAGACATATTCTCTACCTCAATGGTTTGTTCAGACATAATTATGGTTGTTCTTTGACGTCGGAGTCTGCTTCTAATTCAGGAATTTGAAGATTATGAATGCAGCTCCACGCTTTCACTGTTCCTAATGACTTTTGTGTGATGTGTGATGGGCAGTTGAATATACACAAGAATAGTGATATTTAATTCTTAATTCTAGACAAGATTATTGTTTTAATTGTTGCCAATTGTTAGTTGCTTGCAATTTAGTTAGTTTCTTTAATTGTTCTTTATTCTCTTGCCGCTTAGTTCTCAAATTGTGCTTTTAATTTCTTGCTATTTCAATTTCTGTTAATTAATATCAAAATCTCCTGAATTGCACTTTTAATTTCTTGCTACACTCAACAACTTGCTTGCTGGACTTACCAACAACACGATGAAGAATGATAGAACAACGCAAAAGCAATCAGTCAAAGAAGCTAAAATAGACAATGAGCATAATGGAACAAATAACACCTGATCCTGTCGAAAAAGGAAAATAAATCGTAAGTGAGCTAGAAAGCAGTGGCGTGTAATAATGCATTTTCTTTTCTTTCCTTAACAATTAGTATAAGAACTCCATTTTTCAATATGATTTTCAGCCTTGCTGTGACTGAAATTCACGAAATTTGAGAATTATGATTCACCTCGATTTAACGAGGCGGGTCAACAGAAAATATATAAAAAAACATTTTTTATACAGGACGAAATAGTACTTCTTAACGATAATTTTTAATTACCAAAACCAAATTCATCCGATAAAAATCTTTTATTGGTATTTCTTGATCTATTTAATTTCACCAAAATATTTTAAAAATATTTTAAAGTTGAAATAATATATGATACCCATATTTTTCATACTATGGTGAATTAATTTAAGATAAACATAATGATGTCATTAAAATTATATCATATAAGATATTCACATAACCGGTTTTCTCTCTCTTCTTATTCTCTCACATGCTGAATTTTGAGTAGTGATTAGCAAAAAAGAAATACGAGATAAGATCATCATATAAGTAAATACTACAAAAAAAATTCTAAGTACAGTCAAATTTAGTGATGAAATACATCTGATAGTATAACGGCGTCGAAAGATGTTTATCGGTAGATATTTTGTCTAACGCTAATTATCGGCAAATTTTGCGTCGGAGTTGGGAATCAATTTGACGAAAATAAGTAGTTAGTTTTCGGCGAATTTTTTTTACGATAATTTTGGCGCCATGTAATGTTTTTTGGTGCCCATTTATCGCCGAATTTTTCTGCCAGTAAATCCAACAGTAAGTAATTCTTTTTCACAACTAATGCACAATTAGTAGTCAAATTCAATTTTTTTTTTTTACAAAATTAGTGCACAAATTCTAAATACCAGAAATCATTGTCTTAGGGCATGCTGTATCCTGGACTCGACGGCTGGTACTGCTTTTGAAGAGTGGTTTTGGAAGGCCTTGGTTGACAATGAGGCGTCTTTTGGTGCAGAACTTTTGTGGGTTTGGAGACATAAGTGCAATGACATATTCAATGCTGACAACCCTTGGACAGACCACAAGGTTGTTGTCTTAGCCAAAATTATTGCCAAGGACTTACAGGTTTACATGAATCGAAACAATGCCTTTAGGTCTCGCCAAAATCGCATGTGTTGGGAACCAGTAGCAGACAACGATTTTAAAGTTAATTGTAATGCAAGCTTGTATCTGGATTCAAATTTAGCGGGATTCGGGTGTATTATTAGAGATTCTAAGGGAAGTTGGATCTTGAGCTGCTCTAGAAGCATTTCCCTGGTCTATCATGAGATGTAATTTATTTACTGCTTGGAGGGGATTGGTTTTAGTTTGGGATTGCGGTTTGAGGGATATTATATGTGAAATGGATTGCCTTAACATTATACCCATCATGCATGATCTTAGAAGTGGATATTTATCTGAAGTAATAAATTTGGTTCACAAGATTCATAAACTTTTATCTAGTCCTTGACTTGTTCACGTTAAGTGGGAGTCCCTGGAAGCAAATAGAATTGCGGATTGAATGGCTAAATATGGTGCTAAGAATAACTCTAATCATATTATTTGGTTTGAGTTTTGTGTTGATCTCCAGCAAATCATCTGTTCAAATATAGGATAGTATTTATTTTATTTATTTGTATATTTAAACACAAAAAAAAAAAAAATACTGGATGCTCTCAATTGCGAGGTAATGTCATTAGGCTGACCTATGCATCTCAAACTCAGTCGCTAGCTAACACAAGTGCAATTAATGATTATCAATTTTTTAATCTTCGGTTAAGCATGCCTGTCTTTTAATGTTTAGGTTTTCTAGTGACCTTATCATGCTACTCTCTATTAAAGTGTTGATATCATTATGTTTTATTTCTATGAACACTTATAAACAGTAACTTCATTTATGCGTCTCCTTTGGAATGAAGAAGTTGCATCGTGCTTTTGTAATAATTAAAAGTTTGTTTAATTTGTAATCTTACGAAACCAAATCCTCAATCTGTTCCAAAATTTACCTGATTCTTAGTTAATCTTCTAAAGAACTTTCATATATGATAAAATGCTTAAGTAACTTTCTGGTATCGTTATATATTTAGCAATTAGCCTACATCTATTACATACAAATGCGACAAGCTAGGTCAAGCTTTTACATTGTAGGATACTGTGATGCGTGCACCGTGTGTGATTTTTTTTCCGGTGAAGAAAAGCCAAAATTAAGTGGTCCCTGTAAGTCAATATCTATAGCAAGCAACTATATCTATATGAATTAGAGTTAAGTTTTATTTTAGTCTTTAGGATTGGCGAGTTACATCGATTTGATTCTTGAGATCTCAATTGTTTTAATTTAGTCTTTCAAATATAAAAAAATGTATCACGTTAGTTCTAAACACATTCTCCGTCACCGAAACTCAACGTCATGAGTGACGTAGCTTAATCTTTGTCACGCTGGAGATAATAACGTCTATATAACGAGGAGGAAAAGTGAAATTGAAACAATTTGATTCTTTTCTCCCTTTTTATAACCTAAACCAAATATCGTTCTTCCTATTCTTCTTCTTTTCCATTCTTCTTTTTGTCATATCTAAATTTTTTATAATAATTT
>NC_029794.2:14144739-14160698 GCF_000816755.2 Arachis ipaensis | reverse complement strand
AATTTTTGACAAAAAAAAATATATATATATTTAGTGTATCCTCATCAAGATCACTACCAAAGCATGTTTTATTGTCAGGTGACTAAATTATATTTTTATTATTATCTTTATGAAAATTAATCTTGCTAAATAACCAATAAAGATTTGGCCAACAACAAACTAACAAATATTTTTAAACTATACTCTATATTAATGAATTCATTAATTAGTGATTATTTAAATTTTATTTTTAAAAATATAAAATTAATAATTATTAATTAAAATTGTTTAAAATTCACTGATTAAAAGTTATTTACTTATAATTTTTCAAGATATAATTATCATTAGTACATCAGATTAAAAAGTACATAGTCAATCACACAAAAAATCCTCAGCATATTCACAACTAGGCAACAATATTAACACCAATCATCAATTTCATCTATATATATCATTAGGCCTACCAAAACTATCTTCAAAATATCTCATTCATCAAGTACGTATATAAAAACTCTTGCACCCAATAACGAAAAATCAAAACAAATCTTAACATAGATTTACTTTCAATAAAAATAGGATCAGAATAACGAAAACAAAGAAATATTATTGCCAAACATGTATGCAATACAAAAAAATTTTCAAATAAAGTTTTTTGTCACTCGTCACTAACCTCCGTGAATAGAATTACAAATCTTTGTAGCTATATTCAACTTCCATGCACTTTTATACACACTTTTTAAAAATCAATATTCAGCCACAAATTCTTTCTCCTCTAACATCCACTAATTACTTTTCAGCTGTGGAAGAGAGAAATTTTTTTGTTTTAAAGCTCAGAGGAAAAGGAGAAGATAAAGAGTGATCAAAGTGGTGGAAAAGTAATGTTTTATTACTCTAAAATCCTCAAACGATGTCGTTTCAACCTTTTTTTAGCGCTAAAATATATACGACGTCGTTTTTTTCTCTCCAGCATGGCAAAGACTAAGTTATGCCACTCACGGTGTTTGAGTTTTGGTGATGAAAAATGTGCCTGGGACTAATGTGATGTACTTTTTTAAATCTGAGAGACTAAATTATTAAAACAATTAGAATCTCAAGAACTAAATTAGTACAACTCGTCAAACTCAAGACTAAAACGAGGCTCAACTCATATGAATTACTTTGTTTTTTGGACATCATCTATATTTTAAATACCTTTTTCTTTTTGGTATTATCTTTATTTTTTTTTATCGTACAAACACATACCCCAACCTAGATTCCACTGCTAGGATGAACGGGGTGTGACTTAGTTTGAGGGAAACACTTTTGTCACTGCATGTATACCTCACATGCCTCAGCCACGGTATTATCTATATTAAATACTCTTTTTTTGGGTAATTATCTATATTAAATACTTTATTAGATCAGTTCGATAGTTGGTCACTTAGTCCATTATTATTTTAGGGTGGGTTTCCTTCTATTTTCATTTTTGTTAGATCCTTCAATTTTTCCTTGCTAATACTAGTATAGGGTTTTACTTTAAATGTTTTTGTTTGGAGCTGTTGGGCTTTTGGTATTGCCTTTTTACCCAAAAGGGAATTAAAATTTTATATGGGGTTTTTAATACTAAATATAAAACTGTTTGACACTGATAATGTATCAACTAAATTCATGTAAAAGTCACCAAAAAAAAAGAAACTAAATTCATGTAAAAAAAATAAAAAAGCTCAATATTTTTTACATTAATTCTACAAATAATTTATGATGCGATGTAACAGCACTTCTGAGCATTGGAACTAGTGAAGTAGAAAAATCTAGGAATTCAAGAAGAAATTGTTGAGATAAGAACGAAAAATATTTTCCGGGGGAGTCAAATTCACATAGTTGCATATTTACAATATTTATCTCCTATTTATATTATTTCTAATAACACCTAACATTAGAAACAAGGAAGAAAAACTCATTCCACATTCAGTTAGTCCAAAAATCCTCCAATAAATAAATAATGGCTAAGCTGAAAGGATAGCTCAGAGCCTCAGACCCAAAGAAGAAATTATAACTATAATAAAAACCACCATAAAACCCTAAATCTATAGAGACCATAACACAAATGAGAGAGACTCTGCCTCCGTCATCTTCGTTTATCCATTCATTCCAACCGTGACAGAGAAGAGAAGAGAGCACAAAGCCCATGGTTGTCGTGGTTTTTGTATGCAATCCATTGCCATGTCCTATTGAATCTTGTTTCTATAACATTCGGATGACAAATCATGCGAATTGGACGATACTAACAACTATGTTCACATGAACTACTATTGACTTGTTCGTACATAAAGCTTCAAAGTTCAAACTCTTTTCTGCACATCATTGACTTGTTCAGAAGTTATATACAAGCTACGACGATGCAACAAACCAGAGAGATAATAGGGATTTAACTCCTTTTAAATATACTTATAAAAGGAGAGGAGAAAAAGTAGCAAACTGAATTTTAAATTTTGAAACTCCACATCTTTAGGACAGTAGTTATAGAATTAGATATTATAAATAGGAAGACTGGAAAAGCTAGTAGGCAGAAAATAAGTGGAGTGAAAATCTAGAGGGAGAGAATTGACCTCTCGAAAGTCAATGATTCTTGCTTTTCTTTCATTTAGATCTATAATATTATTCTGTCAGTGGGGTAATTATCACATCGATAATTCCTTCTTCTGTTCAGTTATTCTGTTCTTTCCTTCTACCCTTATCTTCTACACTCAATTCTGCCTTAACAGTAAGGATACTAGAGAAACCGTAACAATTGGTATCAGAAGTTCGATCTGGGCTTCTTCCTGTGAATGGTTTCCACACGCAGCAGAGGTGCGATGGAGGATCGGGTTGAGAGTCTGGAGAAACAGTTGAATGAGTTTCGATTTGAACAAAACAGAATAATGGAAACGATGACGAAAAGGATGGATGAATTAGTGATGCGAATCCCACAACAGGATTCGAGCAGTGGGAACTCGCGCATCAATGATCCGGGTGGAGGGCGTCAGCGAGATCCAACTCCAAACAGGGGTGATCTCAATCGCAGAGTGGACATTCCTTCCTTTGATGGCTCGGATGCGAGTGGGTGGTTGGTCCGAATGGATCGTTATTTTCGCATATCGAGGATTCAGGTGGAAGAGAAACTCGAGTACGCGGTGCTTGCACTTCATGGGGAAGCTTTAACGTGGTTTGAATGGTGGGAGTCTCAATCCACCTTCCCTTCATGGATTCGTTTTAAACAAGATTTGCTCAAACGATTTGAGCCAGGTGCAGATGCGAATCCTCTTGCGCCATAATTGCAAGCGAGACAACATGGGTCGGTTATGGAGTATCGGAGAGACTTTGAGATAGCGGCTAGGGCACATAGACATTTGGAGGAAGATACTTTGTTGTGCATGTTCCATGAAGGACTCAAACCGTCGATCAAAGCGGAGATGCGAGTTGCCGAGTTTGAAAACCTCCAGGCGCTGATGGATAGGGCCATGATGTTAGTGTCGAGGAATGAAGCGTGTCGTGAAGAAGGAACGCACCCAGGAGGAAGACGAAATGAAAATACTAACCGTCTGGGCGGGAGCGGTGCCAGATCCAATAATTGGGCTCAGCCCACTTCACAATCTCCTTCAATAACTAAACAGCCCACACCCATCCCACATAGTAAAACAGAATCCAATACGTCCTCGGCTCCTGGCCACGCATGCAAGTTCAGACATCAACAACTCATTCTCTTGGGGGAGGAGGAGGAACAACCCGAGGATTGTTGCGAAGATTTGGCCTCGGAAGAACCTGTAGTAACCATTAACAGTCTTTCTCTTTGTCTCTCTTCTCTAAGTTATTGGGGACTTACATCACACCAAACTTTGAAGGTACGAGCTACTATAAACGGTGTTGAGGTGGTCGTGTTGGTTGACCCAGGGCTGAGGCAAATTTTATTTCATCTTCTCTCGTCTCCATACTGGGTTTGCCATTGGTACACCTGCCTCCTTTCCGAATTGAGGTTGGAAATGGAGCAATAGAGCAGGGGTTAGAGGGCTGTGAAAAAGTGGAAATATTGGTACAAGGACTTTCTATTGTGGAGGATTTCTTGGTGATGGAATTGGGACGTTCTGAAGTAGTTTTGGGTGCAGGGTGGATTGCTAGTTTGGGCAAATTTAAAGGGGATTATAACACCTTATCCTTGAGCTGGATGTTGAATGGGAAGAAGGTGACTTTGCAAGGTGACAAACCCCATTTCTAGGGTTTATCTTGTATTGATTTTTGGGGATTTTATCAACTTTTACCCACATTTATTCAATGAAATAGCATGGTTTTATAACTTCTCCCTTAATTGTGCTTAAGAGTGAAAACATGCTTTTTAGGACTTAAAATAGATAAATTTAATTCACCTTGATTCTATTAGATGCCTCGATATGTTTGTTAAGTGATTTCAGATTTAGGAGGCAAAGATTGGATTAAGGGAATGAAGAAAAAGCATGTAAAGTTTGAGAACTCATGAAGAAATGATGGAACCAAAAAGCTGTCAAGTCTGACCTCTTCGCACTTAATTGACCATAACTTGAGCTACAGAGGTCCAAATGATGCGGTTCCAGTTGGGTTGGAAAGCTAATATCCGGGGCTTCGAAACGATATAAGATTTGCCATAGTTGCATCACGCATAGAGGCGCGCACGCGCACGGTACGCGGACGCGCCGATGGTGGCACATGACCCACTTAATGCAAACGTGGCCAGCGATTTTAGAAGCCTTGTGGGCCCAATCCAACTCATTTCTGATGCTATTTAAGCCAAGGATTGAAGGCTTCCAAGTGTTTGATTAAGTGCTTGGAAGAATTTTAGACTAGAATTTTATGTTCTTGGCTTGAGAAGGTAACTTAGGATTTCTTGAGTCACTAGTGTCCAATTGATTGATAGTTGATAGCCATTAACTCTAGCCTTCATTAATCCAATTAGTGGAAAGCTAGGACTTATGGACTAGGATTGATATAACTCACTTGACTTTCCTTTGTTAATCGATTTAAGGATGACTAAGTGGGATTAATCCTTGCAACTACCATACTTGTGGCTAGTGATAATGATGAAGACCCTTGACAACCAAACCTTGCCAAGACCATTTTGTGAATAAAGTTTTCCTACCATTTACTATTCACATTCCTCATCCAAAACCCCAAAATAAACAAGTCCATAACCAATAACAAGAACACTACCCTGCAAGTCCTTTGAGAGACGACCCGAGGTTTAAATACTTCGGTTTATAGATTTTAGGGGTTTGTACTTGTGACAAACAAATTTTTGCATGAAAGGATTATTGTTGGTTTAGAGACTATACTTCAACGAGATTTCATTTGTGAAATTCTAAACCGTCAAAAATCCGTTCGTCACAAGGTGATCCCTCTTTAGGGAGAAGTCGAGCTAGTACAAAAGTGACTCTAAATGTCCTGAGAAATAATGAAGAGGGCTTTCTCGTAACCCCTGTGTTCATTGCCGATTCTACAGAAGCCCAACTATCTGTTTCGTTAGCAACTTTGGCAATTTTGCAGCAATTTGAGGATGTCTTTCAGTCCCCATCTAGTTTTCCTTCACAAAGAACTCACGGCCATGCTATCGTATTAAAAGACAGTGCAGAGATTCCAAACATTAGACCTTACAGATATCCACATTATCAGAAGGCAGAAATGGAAAAAATAATTGATGAAATGCTGCAGATTGGGATTATTCGGCCCAGCACAAGCCCCTTCTCGAGCCCGGTAATTCTGGTAAAGAAAAAGGATGGTGGGTGGCAGTTTTGCGTCGACTATAGGGCCCTCAATAAGATCACGGTGCCGGACAAATTTCCTATTCCTATTATAGATGAGCTATTGGATGAGCTCGATGGTGCAACAATGTTTTCCAAATTGGATCTCAAATCCGGATATCATCAAATTCGAATGAAGGAGGAGGATATTCATAAGACAACTTTTCGCACCCACGACGGCCATTACGAATTCCTTGTAATGCCTTTTGGCCTCACGAATGCTCCATCCACTTTTCAAGCTCTCATGAACACTGTACTTCATCCGTTTCTCAGAAAATTTGCTCTAGTTTTCTTTGATGACATCCTTATTTATAACAAGGATCTCATTAGCCACAGAGGTCATTTGCAGAATATTTTTGAGGTACTGAGACAGCACAGTTTATTGGTAAATAAAAAGAAGTGCTATTTTGAAGCAACGAGTATTGAGTACCTTGGCCACGTTATTTCTGCCGAAGGGGTGGTGGCTGATCCTAAGAAACTCAGAGATATGCTTGACTGGCCTCCACCAAAGGATATTCGTAGCTTGAGGGGTTTCTTGGGCTTAACCGGATATTATCGGCGTTTTGTAAAGGGGTATGGTGCTATTGCTGCTCCTCTCACCCAACTTCTCAAAAAGGACTATTTTAATTGGGGTAATGATGCTGAATCTGCTTTTCAAATGCTCAAAATAGCTATGTTTTCAGTTCCGATTTTAGCCGTTCCATGCTTTTCTAAACCCTTCCAGCTGGAAACCGATGCCTCTGGAAAGGGAGTGGGTGCTGTCTTGATGCAGGAGGGTCGGCCAATTGCTTTTATGAGCCAAAAAATCTCAGAAATAGCCCAACAGAAATCTGTCTACGAAAGAGAGTTGATGGCAATTGTTCTAGCTGTTCAAAAGTGGAAACATTACCTCATGGGACAGCAATTCACGGTTTTTACTGATCAACAGTCCTTGAAGTTTTTATTAGATCAGCGAGTAGCAGATGAAGGCCAGCAGAAATGGTTATCCAAGTTACTGGGATACAATTTTGACATTAAATATAAGGCAGGGACAGAGAACAGGGTGGCTGATGTCCTTTATAGGAAATTTCATTTCTCCTCCCTGTCTTTTTCCATGGCAGCAGAGTGGGATGATATGGAGGCTGAAGTATTGGCTGATGAGAAATTAAATGGGGTTATGTAGAAGTTATTGGTGGGGGAAGAAACTACACCCGATTTTGCATTAATGAATGGAAAACTCAAATATAAAGGGAGGCTAGTGCTTGCAAAAAACCTCTAAATGGATTCCAAAAATTCTGATGGAATTTCATAGCTCCAAGCTGGGTGGCCATTCAGGCTTCTTTAGAACTTACAAGAGGATTTCTGCTATCCTTTACTGGGAGGATATGAAGGCAGCAGTGATGAACTTTATTAAAGGCTGTGAAATTTGTCAGCAGAACAAGCACTCTACCTTGCAACCTGCTGGTCTCCTACAACTGTTGCCGATCCCTTCCAATGTATGGGCTGACATCTCAATGGATTTCATAGGGGGATTAACCAAAGCCAAAGGGATGGATATGATATTTGTGGTGGTGGATCGCATGACTAAATATGCTCATTTCTTCCCACTTTCACATCCCTTTACGATGAAGGATGTTGCTATTTTGTTCATTAAGGAAGTGGTACGCCTCCATGGTTTTCCATCTTCAATTGTCTCCGATCGAGACAAAATATTCATGAGTGCTTTCTGGACTGAAGTTTTTAAACAGGTCGGTACTACCTTGAAGATGTCCTACGGCCTATCACCCACAGACCAACGGCCAAACTGAGGTGGTGAATAAATGCTTAGAAACCTACCTGTGATGCTTAACTGGTGCTAAACCTAAACAATGGCCAGCTTGGCTTTCTTGGACAGAGTTTTGGTATAATACCTCATACCATGGCTCTATTCGGATGACACCTTTTTGAGCTTTATATGGCAGGGAACCTCCAGCTTTATTACGAGGAGGGATGGAATCTTCAATGGATGAAGTAAGGGTCTTATTGGAGGAACGAAATCAGATGCTGGATGAAATTCAATTTCAGCTTAATAGGGCTCAGAACAGAATGAGACAAAGTGCAGACAAGAAAAGACGTGATGCGTCTTTTGATGTAGGGGACTTTGTGTATCTCAAACTTCAACCATATCGGATGAAGTCTTTGGCAACCAGATCAAATAAGAAGTTGGGTGCAAGGTTTTATGGTCCTTTTGAAGTGTTAGAAAGGTTTGGGGCAGTGGCCTATAGGCTGAAATTGCCTGACACCGCAAGAATACACCCTGTTTTTCATATTTCCCAGTTGAAGAAAAGTGTTGGACCTTCCTTACATCCTCAACCATTACCCGAAGCACTCACTAAAGAAGGGGAATTGCTGGTCGAACCTGAACACGTCGTGGACAGCCGCTACAACAATCAGGGAGATCTTGAGGTCCTTATCAAATGGAAAGAACTGCCAGATTTCGAGAACACTTGGGAGTCAGCAGCAACATTACAGACAACATTTCCCTCTTTCCACCTTGAGGACAAGGTGGCTCTTCATGAGGAGGGTATTACAACAAACCAGAGAGATAATAGGGATTTAACTCCTTTTAAATATACTTATAAAAGGAGAGGAGAAAAAGTAGCAAACTGAATTTTAAATTTTGAAACTCCACATCTTTAGGACAGTAGTTATAGGATTAGATATTATAAATAGGAAGACTGGAAAAGCTAGTAGGCAGGAAATAAGTGGAGTGAAAATCTAGAGGGAGAGAATTGACCTCTCAAAAGTCAATGATTCTTGCTTTTCTTTCATTTAGATCTATAATATTATTCTGTCAGTGGGGTAATTATCACATCGATAATTCCTTCCTCTGTTCAGTTATTCTGTTCTTTCCTTCTACCCTTATCTTCTACACTCAATTCTGCCCTAACAGTAAGGATACTAGAAAAACCGTAACAGACGACTTATCCAAAATCGATGATTTTTTATAACCTTAAGCACACAGATACCAATAGTCCAATACTAAATGGGAAAAGATTAGAAACAAATCAATTATAGTACATGTTCCCAAATGATTCAACAACTAAGCCTTTCCCAGTCTATGGAATTGGCTACACAATCAAACGATGCTAGGTGCCAACAGTCAAAAAAATAATAGACTGCAAGGACAAGATTTTCTATTCACATAGAAACTGTATTCACTATTGTTAAATATTTACACTTTTTCTCATACCAAATAAGGAATATATTAAGGTACGGAACACATTATAAGGCTTCATCAAAACTCAATGCCACTATTTAGCTGAATAGAGAAGGAAGGACGCCCAACATTGGAGAGAGGAGCATCAACTCTGAAGACAACGCCTGAGTTCCCAACATTTCCATTCCACTTTGATCAAAACAAAAAATGAGCCAAGGAAAGAGTTATAGCAGATTATTATGAAGAAAGAACCCTCATTCCATCAACTTACGGAGACAGAAGCGAATGCAGATGGATACGACATGAAGGCACATCCACAGATTAGGCTGAGCTTCTCTTTTTACAAACAAAATTGAAAATTGAAGTTAATATATACAGAAAACCATGAAGTATACCAAAATATCAGCTAGCCTTGTATTGGATGTGCTTGGCAACCAGACGTAAAATATAGAAGCGACATTCTAAAATAAAAAGCCTTTGTTTTCTCAGCTCATGAATCCAATGGCAAAAGAGGGAAGGAGTAAGGGGGAATAGAACATATCAACCTCTTGTTTTACTACCCAACAAGTTCCCAATTCCCATATATAGGAGTATCAGTTTGACCTCACAGAACCATGTGCATTTAAAAAGTTATTCTAAGTTTTCAATGCAGCTTGGATTCTAACCTTGAATCATTGACCCTGAGCTTGAAGAAGACCTCCGCAAACCGGAAGGAAAACACTCATAGTTGTCCATTAGGAAATTGCAGATCCACAAATGACTGGACGCAAAGATAGAGGAGGGAAAAAGAAATGTGAACATAGGGAATTTAGGGAAGAAGAGACAATACTAACACCAGGAAATCATTCATATTTTATACAACCGGGAATTTTATTCCGCCTAAATACTACAACAAAGCCTATCCCCCTAGGAGGGGTCAAATATTAAGATGTTGAATTATGATTGACACACGCAAGACAGTGTCACAGTGATACATGCAATTATGGGCTTAAGGTCAACCTTCAAATTTTTCTATTTGAAATTTACAATTGTGATGAAACAAGAATGATTGTATCAGCAACCGAAGCACTAAGCTGGAATACTAAGATAATATAAGTCAGCACATAGCAGTGCATAAAAACAAATGCACAAATGAAAACCAGAACGACCGATCTTAGAGTCATCATAAGCTAAGGGATTCAAACAAAGCATGGACATCAACAGCCACCTTCTGTGTTTTGACCACACTGCTGGACAAAGAGAATGCATTCCATTCTGACAATCAAAAAATGATCATATCATGTAACATAATATAGAAGAAGAAGAAGAGAAGGAGTTACTTTTGACAGGAAAATAAAGTCATAAATCTATTGCCAAAAATGGTATATTGATATCTTCTGTATCGCAGAAACAAAAAATGCCAAATTAATGTGTTTCATTTTAACTAGCAAACTGTACACTAACTTGGACAGGAAAGTTGATCATGTAAATGGAAATGGGGGTCATTTATCAAATGCAAGGTTTCCTTTAATAGAACAAGATGAAATATGTTTTGCTAACCACAACTTCAACAGAATGTCCACAAATATACTGTTCTAAGATAAACCCATTTCCACAAACATTGTTACTTTCCTGTAAGTTGAATTTAGATAGCCGATCCTCGTACTTACCTTACTGTCATAGCCATACCAAAGTAAGTGTTGCTTTGACAAATGAACAGGCAGAATAAAGAGGAGAGGTCCAAGCTGGACAAGAAAAAGAGATGAATTTCCATTTCCAGATGTAGAAGTAGAGCCACCGTGTGATGCCTCTACTCTCCACAAATCTCCCCTTGCAACTTCTTGTGTTCTACTATCATAAGTTGACGTAAAATTTATGATTCCCTGCATTTTCCAGAAAATAAATTAGGCAAGCAACTTAGTGAGAGAAGAGAATTTGACCATAATACACAATCAATAGCTCAATCAGCAAGAGTTTGCACCATTGATATTGTCTTATATAACAAGGGGAAAAAGCATATTAAATGCCCCCAACGTTTGCCAAAAGTTTCAAATTTTACCCTCAACGTTGATGACATAGAAATCATAGGAGAACACATCAAATAATTGATAGTTATTAATCAATCGGAAACAGTTCCAAGGAAAAGAAAAGAAAATATAGCATTGACTAGTAGAAAAATTCCAAGATAGCTTAAGCAACTAAATGAATTAACTGCAAAACAGTGGCATAAACACTATTATGCTTAACAAGTGCTACCCTGAAATTTTCCCAAAATAGCATTATGTCATGAGTCTATAGTCTATGCCCCTATATGTATATAAAATTTCAGGTTGCCACTACTCCAGCTGAACATTAAGATTAAAATTACGAGGAATCTTGGTACGTAACATGATCAATTTCGCAAATAAATAATTCATTCCAAACCAGTATAATCGAGTACATTTTAACTACATATAGTGTGCTTGGGTCTGCTTTTGCAGAAATGGTTTAGTTAGTTCAATAGAATTTTTACTTACGGTCGATTGAGGTAAATTCATTTATGTTTACTAGTTCTTTTAAAAGTGATTCTAACGGAAAGTAACAACTTTTTGCTTCTGCATTGATTTTGGGTATAGATTAGTAAAAATCCATTTTTATATTGCCAAAATCGATCTCTGTCGCTCAAAATTTTTGATTTGGGATAACGGATAAAGGGTGAAAATTTATAGGCCAGTGCTACAATAAACTGATGAAGTTGATAATCATCTTTCAACTCTTACTTTTTGTCTTTCTCAAAGTAGGACTAGTGTAACTAACTAACTACACTAAATTATTAATTTGCTCGTTACTCATCATGAATACCGTAAGAAAACTGTGAGCAACAACAACCAAACCTCGTCTTACCAAGAGAAGTTATAGATTAGGTCAAGATGCTATAATATCCTGTCCTAATGTTTATAGTCAAATCAAGAAAAATCATAATCCTTTTCAATGGTTCAATCAACGTTTTTCTTGCTGGTTTCCCTCTTCTTCTAGCTATTGGACTATTTCCATAACCACCACATGGTGTGCTCCTTGTTCTAAAAACTAGATTTTACCATCTTAAAGGCATCAATCACACTAATCACCACAAATTCATAATAAATAGTAAAATCATCTATTGCGTTGGTTCAGACAAATGACCGGGTCCCTGGCCAACTACTATGATGAATAACATAACAGCCCCATAGTCCAAATCAAAGTCAAAAGGAGCAAACCAATATCTTGAACAGATTAAAATCTCTCCTAATATTAGCAAACTAATCATCGAAACACAAAGCTAAAGCAGCTATAAATTATCATAAAAATAGCAAATCAATGAAATCAACGAAAATAAAAACTATTACCTGTCGCCTACCCATATAACCAATAGACCCAAGGTTAAATCCGCCATTATTGCTTCTTAAGCGTAATACGTGCAAAGATCATAATAATTTTTTGAGATAGATTATATAATTTTTCTTTTTATTTCATAAATCAATGATATAAAATGAAAAAGGAAACATTATACCTATGCATAGCACAGGCTGCTCCGCACTAGTACATTATATAAATAGATATGCTTCGTATTAAAATAAAATTCCTTGTGTCCTACTTCTCAATAATCCACAGCACTGGAAATTAAAAGCCAAAAATGGGAAAAAAATGGTCAAGAATCTTTTCTTTTTTTTTCTTCTTTGTTTGAAAAACTAGAGCCAAGTATCTAGTTTGGATCGGAGAAGAATTTGTTAATAGATGGCATGATCTGGGGCGTCTTGTTGCGGACGAACTTCCTAACGGTGTGCTGTGAATACTTCTCACCCTCTTCAAAATTCTCAAGAATTCCTGCACTTCTTTTCTCTTTTAGTACCCTGAATTTACAATCAAAATTTTCAATATTATTCATATATTCTTTCATCACGTCTAATAATAACATTTGATGAGCCATCTAGCATTGTTGTAATAATAATCCATGAAAGGCAATACCTGACTTCAGGGTTGGTTGTTATGTTCCTAACAAGTTGCATAGCGCAAATTCCAACGGCCACACCAACTGAGGCAAAGAGAGGGTATACCTATACACATAAATCTCAAAATTATGCACTAATAATGTAATATATATGTAATCATTATTGGATCTGGAAATCATTAAAAGTTCAAAATCACTTGTTAATAATACCTAACACAAATGAAAAATCAATTAAAGAAATATGAAGTATTATATCATTTACACCAGCAAACATGACATGTGTGTTATGAATACCAAATAAATCATAAGAAATTAGAAAATATGGGATGTTTTAATAACGGATCTGTATACCTATATATGAACAAAAGGACATGGTATGAATAAAAAGACTACTAGATCGATCACAAATAAAAAAAAAAAAAACATGGGGTGTTAATATGTTAAAACATAATGCATGAATAAATGAATAATTATAATACCTCAGGCTTCAACCATCTGTTGGCGGCCATTGGAGATCAAAAAGAGAAGAGAGTAAGAATTGAGAAAACAGAGGGAAACTTTTTAAGCTTGCGAAGCAAGAATGGAAGCGGAGCAAAAAGCAACAAGTCACAAATTAAATGTTGAATGTGGCAACGTTTTTAAATGTATGGTACCGGAAATCGTGGTAGTTAAAAATAAGTAATAACCCGAAATAATAATGTTCGCGAAGCATGTGATTAGGTTGCAATTTGAAAAGTAGAACACGTCAACAATGTGCCACCGCCCTCCATTCTAACCACTAGTTTGCTTTCTTTGAATTCTCAATTCTCAATTCATTGTTTTCCCATTTTCTTGGCCTTCAAGTTGTGCCTTTCCTTCTTTGGAATATTCTCTTTTTCTCTTCTTATTCATTTTTAATTAATGAAATATTTGATTTGATTAATCAATTTGGATTGGTTGAGTGATCCCTTCTATTTAAATCTTGTCTTATATAAGCATACAGCAATTCATTGACAAATAATAGACTTTTAAATAGAGGTTAAATTCACAAATAATTAATCTTTAACCTGTCGAATAGAAAATATCATGAAAAAAAAAACCCTAATTTAATTTCTATTATGTCAAAGTATAATATAAAATTGTATTTAAAAAAAAAAACTTTGATTTTTCACAATAAAAGATAAAAAGCTAATTTATATTTAGATTTGAATTTTATTTAAAAATTCGTTGTTAATTGATAAATTACTATATACATGAAATGAAATAAAATAGTGAATAATTGTTCATATTTTGAGACATATTAATTTTGAATAGAAAAGAGCTGATGTATTTTGAAGTGTGCATGGTTAGGTTTTTTTATATAGATAAAAATTTGTGTAATTCTAATATTAATTAGTTGTTATTTTTATATTTATTTTTTCTAGTTTAGAGTTTATTATTCTGGTGTGTCTAACTTTTTTTGGAAGGGCGAGGTAGTGAAAATGATTGGTCTGCGGTGTGCCTAATTTAATTAATACTCTTCTTTTAGGGTAAAGTGACACCTTTGAAGAACCTTCAAAACAAAATAAAAATGACACTTTTTCTAAGATTAAAAAGAAAACAAAAATTGCTGGCTTAACTTTTAAGTTTTAACAGTTAACACAGCATATATATTGACTTTCAAATAGACACATATTTAACGTATATTTTATTCATGTGATTAAATATTGAATACATGAAGATACACTTTGACAAAAGTGAATAAATCGTCTATATATATATATAACTCAAGTTCATATTAATCAAACAACGATTACCAACCAACTTTCACATACTTGATACTTATTATCATTAAAATATATTAATTTCTAGTTGTTTATATTGTGATATTCACGTAAGAATTAGTGTGTCTAAAATCATTGTATCCATCCAAGTACCACATATACATCAATACATGCAACTAACTCTTTGAAGAATATTTTAATTTGTGAAAGAGCTAAATAAATAATGCTTTCCAAGATTTGCGTGGAGACCAAGGCAGAAGAAGAATCCAATTTGAACAGCCTGTTTCCACTTACAACCGTGAATTAAAATGCCACTTATATTCCTTAATTAAAATTAAAATATTTCTGGATGGAAAAGTAAACACATGCCTGGCATAAGTGCACCTTAATGCAGGATTTGCACATTTATTATATTTTATGGTGATAGATTAACATGGGATATTTTGTTAAAAACAAATTCGTAAGAGCATTTTTTTTCAAAGTGGAGACTAAATTTTTGTATACAGATACAATACAATTAATAAAACATATAAATAATTTATTCAAATTATGAATTCGTCTCCTGAATATTGTAATTAAAAAGGAAAAAACATAGAATTCGACTAGAAAATTCAATTTATGAAAATAAAAATAAAATAAAGTGTAATTCAATCCCAACAAATTTACTCTCTAAAAATAAAAAACATCAAATTTGCCTTGCCTCTATTTCTATAAATCAGTTATACTGTCCAATTCTTGAATATTAATTACTAATAAAATGTAATTCACTTAGATTTTGTCTGGTGTCGTGGTGTAGTTGGTTATCACGTCAGTCTAACACACTGAAGGTCTCCGGTTCGAGTCCGGGCGACGCCAGTAATGTTTTTATTCTTTTTCCATTTAAGTCCTTTTTTTCATTTTTGGTCAGCCATCATTTTGGGTCAAGTTCCTTAAAGACGCTTTTTGTTAACCATTGCTGCAATGCAACACTGATCCATGTTACCATTTTTGTCTTGGTTGCTTTTCATTTTCGTATTTTGTACTACCCAATGATTAATTTTTTTTAATTTTTTGTTAGTCTTCCCAATAATTAATCTGATCCTTATGGGTAGGATTGTATATAGTTTGGTTAATCTAAAAATTAAATATATTTTTTGCTTAATCAAAAAGTGCAATGCAACCATGTTACCATTTTTGTCTTGGTTGCTTTTCATTTTCGTATTTTGTACTACCCAATGATTAATTTTTTTTAATTTTTTGTTTTTTGTTACAATAATTAATCTGATCCTTATGGGTAGGATTGTATATAGTTTGGTTAATCTAAAAATTAAATATATTTTTTGCTTAATCAA
>NC_029794.2:14141656-14142946 GCF_000816755.2 Arachis ipaensis | reverse complement strand
AATTTTTAATCTAAAAATATTAAAATTAAATTTTTTTAAAATTTAGTTTTGATTTTAGTTAACTGGTTAAAAATTAATTTTTTTAATTTAGTTTTTGTTAACTAATTTTAGAAAATATGGATATAATTTTAAAATTATTTTGTTAAATTAATTAACCAAAATGTGGTTATAGTTTTTTAATCCGTTAACCATATTTTGGTTTTTAATGTACACCCCTACTTATACGGTTATATTATTCTTGAAAAAATTAAATTAGATTGGTCTAGTAATTAGTTTATTAGTTTGTTTAAATAAGTGTCAGAAATTTGAATCCAGTCATATCTATATAGCAATTCATTGATCAATAACAAATTCTTAAATAAAATTCAAATTTATGACGTATTAGTCTTTGATTTGTCAACTTAAAAAATACGTTAAAAAAACAATTATCCTCCGAAAAAAACTTCAAAGAAAAAAGATCCGATCCCTATATATTGACCTACAAAAGATGCCCCACTTATGATTCCAACAAACAATAAATTTTTAAAAGGAAATTGTGTCTTCTATTTTGTTGTGGAAATTGTCTATTTTTTTTTTATTTTATGATTTTGAAAATACTGTCAATGTGGACTCACTATTTTGTATTTAAAAATAATGTTTTGTTTCTTTTTAATAAGTTCGGCAAATAAATTACCATTTGTATCCATAAAAGATATAAATGCTGACAAATGTATCCATATAAGAATAGAACGACAATTGTATCTACGAAAGATAACTTATGTGTGCCAAGAATATCTAAACAGACCAATTGTGTAACTAATGTCTGGGTACTCTTGGCACACAAAAGCTATCTTCTGTGGTTATAATTATCGTTTTATTCTTATATAAATACATTTATCAGTATCTATATCTTTTATGGGTACAAATAATAATTTATTCTAAGTTCGGCAGCGCATTTTTGACATCTAGGACGTAGAGCGTTTTAAAAGTTGCCTTAATAGTTAATAGTTTAATACTTAATACCTTTCTAAAACTAAAATGTAAATTATTTTTTCTCATGTATTATTATATGTTTGATTGGTATATTTTTTATACAATATATAATCAAATATTTAACCACTCCAACACATAATTAAAGTTTGAACAAAAAATAAGTATTTAGAACACGCATAAAATAAAAATACGTAAGTATTACTCAAGTTTTAAAGTCCCATAAAAATAAATATGACTCGGTAAATTAATTATCTAGAATTTTATTCAGACATGATATTATATATTCAAGTAAAATTAGTCTAGATACTCATGCTATGC